>NC_062216.1:138237032-138540062 GCF_902686445.1 Sciurus carolinensis
TGTTCTCTAGAACATTAAACTTATGTTGTGCTTCATTATAAAAGGAATCAAAGATCAAACAAGATAAGGATATATATGCAATTTCAGTCTGTTAGGGACTCACAATGAATTTGGACAAAAACTTAAGAAGTTATAACTTAAAATGAACACATTTAATATTGCTTAATCACATTGTTTAAGGTGGAATTTTTTTTCACAAAACTCGTTTTCTATATTCTCAATGCCTTATTAACAAAATATGTTTATAATCAAAGGGAATTTTAATCAAGTGAGGGTTCTTGATGTGTGCCTAATACAGATTTACCAGCATTTACTGAAATTATCAAAACACTATTTCTTCCTCAAGAAGTTTTCTTGTATGTATTTATTAAGTATTATTACTTTAGATGAACTCTACTGTTTTAAAAAATGCTGACTATACTATTTTATAATGTATTTTCCCTACTCACACAACACTTGCTAAAGGTCTTCATTTCTATTTACAGATTGTATTTATTCATAATAAAATCATTTTTTACAATAAACTCTTTATAACTTTCCATAGTGTTGACGTGGTAGCTAACACACAAGAACTGTTTTGTTAAATAGACACATGCGAGGCTATACACACGCACAGACACAAACATACAAGCTAAATTGGGCATGCATTCATCAGATAAATCATTCAAGTATTTGACCATTAGAGGGCACCAACCATTAGGAAATTTTGTACATCTCCCCCTCAAAGAAACCTTGATAATATTTGAGTTTGTAAAGAATGCAAAAAATAGTTGTTTTATTTTAAATGAAAATTTTAATGTATATATGGTTTTAATATACAGATTAAACCAGGGATGCACACTCATAAAGAAATTACTTTCATTTTTTCATATTAAAATTTTCCATTGTCTTTATAGCAGAAGAATCTTTTTTGGGGGTGTATGGATTCTCCATTAGACCCTAAGTTTTGCCCTATCTCTATGTAAATTTCCCAGAAAGTTAGACATTTTTATGGATAACTATTACATATTGCAGAACCCTGGACTTTGGTTTTAATAGTATTTTCTCAACCAACTATTTGACCCATTACTTTCTATTCTTATATAACACAATTAAATACATCTCAGACTTTTAATTTGTTTCAAGTCCAGCTGATTTTGTTGCTTCAAACTGAATCTACAATTTATGATTATTGTTTATCATCATCATTCTTGGCCTAAATAATTTGACAAAGATAGATAGCTAGATAATATATCATCACAGGCAATGCTTTATGTTTGTTTTGGGTATCACTTAAAAATTTATTTCCCTTTGTTTCCATATTTTTTATTCACAAAATAAGTAGAAGTGTAAGGACATTGTTCACTCTCTCTCATCTGGGCTATTTTTTCTACACCAGATCCTCTTGAATAGATGACTCTATTTGCCCTGTAAGAAAAGCAATTTGTCCTGAGTTTGATTCTTGCTGCCTTCTTGAGCTACTCTCTATGGAGACCACACTCTGGTGGCTCTCAGGGGGGCCACTGGACAACAGGTGTGCTCCACTAAGGGTAGGAAAGGCTTGGGTCTACCTCCTAATGCCCACCTTCCTCTATGAAGTTCTCTGGGGGGATTGTTCTGCCTCAGGAATTGCTTCAGTGGAATGCTCTGGCAAATGCATCCAGTGTCTCTTTATGCTTCTGACAACACTAATTAATCCTCGTCCCAATAATTAAAAGTTTGAAATAAAGGAATATTTAAACTATATGAGAATGGTCTAATAATTCATTAGAACTATATACATCCTCTAGGTGCAGTAGCAGTAGTGCACACCTGTAATCCCAGTGGCTCGGGAAGCTGGAATAAGGAGGATTGAGAGTTCAGATCCAACCTCAGCAATTTAGTGAGGCATTAAGCAACTCAGTGAGATCCTGTCTTTAAATTTAAAAATACAAAAAAGGAATGGAGATGTGGCACAGTGATTAAATGCCCCTGAGTTCAATCCCTGGTGCCCCCACCCCCCAAAAAAATCCTATCTACATCCAGTTAAAATTGGTATCTTAATTTATTAAAGATTATTCTTTATCATTTATTGCTCCAACAATAAATGAAAATTTTATTTAAACAATAATTTTCTTTGTATTCTAATTAAGGTTACTCAATTTAATTTCTTCCCCATATTTAAAAGTACTCTCTAGTCTATTTAAAAAATAATTAGGACTAGTTTTCTTGTTTTAAGTTAATACCTTTTAAAACAACTGGGATTCTGATAAGGCTCCAAGAATTCATAGACAAACGTTGAATTGACCTCATATAGAGAATAATATGTGCTTTCACATTACAGAGGGTTTATTGCTGAGGATGTTATGATCCATAGTCTACTTCATCAAAAACAAATTAACTTCCTTCTGACCACACGCCTGTAATCCCAGTCACTGGGGAAGCTGAAGAAGGAGGATCACAAGTTTGAGGCCAGTCTCAGCAACTTAGAGAGGCCCTTAGCAATTTAGAGAGACCCTGTCTCAAAATAAAAAGCAAAATGTGCTGGGGATATAGCTCAGTGGTAAAGTGCCCCTGGGTTAAATCCTTAGAAGCAAACAAACAAACAAATCAATTTCCTGTTGTCATAAAATTATTCTATCTTTAAGATTTCCATACCTTTATCCTTTATTATATGTATTATATACTGATGTATACTGAATAGATATCTACATAGGCAAGAAATAGAGATGATTTGGGGAGAAATTGATAATTTATTAATCTCCAGTGTTAGAAAATGTCATAGAGTTGCAAATTCCAACAGGTAATGCTAATGAATGTAACACAGACAACAGCATTTTCTTATTTGTTTGGAGGCTAAAAAATCATAAGTAAACTTTATTGCTTCAGTATCCCTTAATGAATTTCCCTGTCACTTGTGTCAAATATAAGGAGGTTCAGTATCACAGTTTCTTAAAACAATACAAATTCTTGAAATTTGTATTTTCTCCCATAAAGAAACAATGGGAGGGAAGACTTTGTCCTCAGTAATTGTAAAATAGTAGTAAAATCTTTGTTGGAAAAACCCTGAGAACTAATCAACTTTGTGATTCTCAAGGCTTTTATTTTTAATACATTTTTCCCTAAATGCCCTTCTAATGGAAATTTAATTTACTAGAAAATGAAAAAAGTTATCTTAATGTATTTTATTTGCTAGAATATTATTTGTCCCTATTAAGTTTCTTGCAGTAATTTTTCATTTGAAAACCTCATACCATTTGGAATATGTTTTGCCAATAATGTGCCTACTCTGTTTCTCACTTACTAGTAAGATTTACCAATGTGTTGACTTGGTAATGACTCTAAGGTAGTCCCTGTGGATAACACTTTCAGAACTGATGCTGCACCATGACTAATTGCCTTGTGTGTTTGATTTTCTTTAGTTAATTTTGTATCAATATTAAAGGAATTAGATCTAATCCACACTTCTCTGATTTCTCTGTCAGAATTTGTGGTATAACAGATCAAGTATCTTTCTAAAGACACAATACAAAGCTGTCTACTCCATTTCCTTTATCCTCCAAACTTTTTCCCTCCATAGGAAAATATGGAACCACTTGATCCTCACTTGAATTTTAATTTGAGGTATTAGTCTCATGGGGCAATACTTGTTTTATTGAAAAATATAAACAGTGTTTGCTACTATTTATAGGTGTGGCTTACAAAATAAGACAGTAATATGTACATATATAAATTTTCTGCTCTACTGAGTATATTTGATATCTTCCTACTACCTTAATGTGTTGCATCAGGAGGGATGGACCATTTCACTTTTTCTTCAATAGGTACAGTTCAGTTGTCTGAGTAATCTGATCAATGTAGTCATTAAACTGGCCTAGTTAAGATTCTACATCAGTTCAAGTTAAGTGTGAAAATGCCCAATATCTTCTATGATTTATGTTATGCAGTGCTAAGATTTTTTCTACGTAGTAATCCCAAAATAAATAAAGTTAGTTTATACTAAAGCGTAAAAGAAAGGTGGAATGGGAGTTTTGCTATTTAAATAGTTGTATTATTTCCAAAGTTAATTGGAAAGTTTTTCTACCATTGAAAAATGTACATGGGTAAATATAATGATAGGAATATAGGTGCTAGGTATATTTTAATGAAATGAATTTTTTATAGGAGGCATCCTGTAACAGGGTTTTGTCTGTCTTAACTCCTCCTGGTCTCAGGTGCCCAGAGCAGTGTTTTTAAACCATGAGTGTTCATTCTTTTAAATGATGAGCTAGTGATTCTTGTTGTGGGGTCCTGGAGCCAGGAAGGATAGAGAAATTTCCTTCATCTTTTCACAGAAAAATGTGTTTTTCTGTCTGATTAAAACACCTGGGGAGAAGATCTAGAGAGTTATCCTTCTAAATTCAGAGACTGAAATGTTTTTAAGAAAATCAAATTCAAA
Organism: Sciurus carolinensis; assembly: GCF_902686445.1. Taxonomy (NCBI): domain Eukaryota; kingdom Metazoa; phylum Chordata; class Mammalia; order Rodentia; family Sciuridae; genus Sciurus; species Sciurus carolinensis. Next base: position 138,241,429 of record NC_062216.1, read on the forward strand.
GAATTAGCAAATTGTAGGTGTACCCGTGTTATGTTTGTCTCTCTTTTTTAAGCATAGGTTTTGTCCATGCTGTATGCTAGAATCTTTTTAAAAAAAACTTTGGTCCTTTACTTCTTTTTTTAAAAAAAATATTTTTTTAGTTGCTGATGAATCTTTATTTTATTTATTTATATGCAGTGCTAAGAATCAAACTCAGTGCCTCACACATGCTAGGCAAGCACTTACCACTGAGCTACAACCCGGCCCCGAGGACATTAGAACCTTGACTACCAGAATACAATTAAGTCATCCATTTAGCCACAAACTATCCACAACATATTGAGAAATACTAATGTGATTACAATATCTAGGTGGGTTCTTTTCTGGTTATTTCAAGGAGACAAAAAACTTAATCTATCAGATGAGAATTCCATAGTTACAATTTACTATGATTAATTTAATCATAATTATGTTCACTAATTATAGATGCTGTTTATGGGAGTTATGACATTATTTTTAATTTCTTTCTACAGTCTTAAAAGTGAATGGAGTCATTCTCCTGTTTCCTTTTAAAACAATGTGTCTCTCTTCTAATTAGAGTTTGCTAAACCTATCCCACTGTCTAATAGTTTAGGAAAATGGATTTAATGTTACTACATCCTGATCATAAGGGACAATGTTATACTGACAGTTTTTCTCTTTCTTAAACTTACATGTTAAAAATTAATAAAAAACCCTACATGTTGGAAATTCCCTTGAATCATTTATTTCTTATAGTAATAACCTTATGTAATTATAGAAAAGATAAAATTGTAGCCTCATTATACATAGTGTAAGTCAGATAGGAAGGCTATTTATAATCCCACAATGACCTATAAATAGACTGGTCAAGAGCCCAGGACATGTTAATCTTGGTTCATTATTTTTGGGGCAATGCGAAGTTTTCCAAATGTCACTTTGGATGACTTTGTAACTAGAGTTTGCTTTAAGCTTTTGATGCGTTATCTTAAACCAATTGTTAATTTGTCCCTGTTTTTCTTCACTACTGCGAAGAATGAAGGCACCTAAAATTTGAGCCTCGCATAATTAAATTGAAAACTCAGCAGACAAAAATCAATTAGTTCTTTACAAAATTTCATGCAATAAATTAAAAGATGGCTTCACTGAATTTGTTAAATGCATTTCTTTTTGAAGTATTTTGGATATTCTTTTTTGGTATGTTATTATAATTTTTATGAAGTCTTCAAGGTTTCAGTGGGGCATTAACATTCACAGACAGCTTCTCAGGGAAATTATTATGAATTAATTTGTTCTGACCAAATATTAGGCAGTTTGGTTTTGGAAAATTATTCTATGTTATCCTGTTCTTTATTTACATTTTGAGAAACTGTGCCGAAATTTAATTTTCTATGTTCATGTATTTAAAGACTCATGTTTGATTTTTAATAAATACGTAAATTGTTTTAGTCAATTTTCTTATAGAATTGTTTACATATCTTAAATTATGAGCTATGTGTTTATTTTTCATTTTAAAATATATTCTTAAGGCCCCCCCTTTTTTTTCTTTTAGTTCCAGGTGCAATATTTGATTTACAACTAGCAGAGGTAGAAGCCACGGAAATTAGAATTACTTGGAGAAAACCACGACAACCAAATGGAATCATTAACCAATATCGAGTGAAAGTGTTGGTTTCAGAGACTGGTGTAGTTTTGGAAAATACCTTGCTCACAGGAAGAGATGAGGTATTGCATTTTCATTTCCACCTTGTGAGCCCTTTCTCCTTGGTTATGGCTCTGAAAACTTGTAATATTTGGCAGTCTTCAAAATAAAAGATTTGACAAGCTTACTAATACAAAGTGATGTTGATTATGTGACTAGGTCGCATTTCATTTTAGGACATATATTATTAGTTAAATGCTATTATCCTTTTTCAGCATATGAAAAATGTTAATTGAGCAATTAGGCAGGACTAAATGTACTTTTGTATGTGAATTTTATTATGCTAATTCAGTTAATGAATTGTTTGGAAACTCCTGTTAAGGATTTTAATTTGGAACAGTTGCCAATGCAAAGACACAGTGATTGTAGTGGCTGTTGTTGACAGAGGATTTTGTCCTGTTTGGTCTTGGGAAGCTAAATTTCTCAGAGCTGCCTTATTTTTAAAAAATCATATTTGATTAAAGAAATCATGTAACTAAAAAAGATTTAAACCTTTCATAGATTTAAAATGAGAGGACCAGGATCTTTTGACAATATGCTTGCATTTATCCATACTGGAAATCTCAGGTTTTTTTCCCATTTGTTTGTGCTGGGAAGTGCAGGCAGCAATGATTTGGCTTCAGTATCTCTGTTTACCTCACCTAGCCAGCTGCTTATTTGGTGAGACCCCTTCAGCCTCCAGACTAGTCATGTTGAGCAGTGTTTTTAAACCATGAGTGGGGCTGCCTGGGGCACTCAAAGAATAAAGTTTCTATCCTTGGGGTTTAGGGTTGCTGCTGCTTCTACTTGTGCTGTTCCTTTCCCCCCACTTACTGATACTCCTTCTAGTCCCACATTTCTGGCACTTGCTTGAAAGTTAACCTTACCAGGTACTTAGTGCACTCTGGCCACCACCCAGGACTTATCAGTCCAAGTTACTCACCATCTCCATCCCAGGGTTAAATTTTAATCCTATATTGACTTCTCTCTGTAAAGGATGTCGAGTTATGCTTTCTCTGATACTCTAGTTGACAACTCAGGCAAAGTCAAAAGCTTAAACCTTAACTCCTGCTGAGAAGGTCTTAAATTAGACACAACCTTCTTTGGATCAGATAACAGGTCTCCATCTTATGCTGATAACATTTATCGAATGACCAGCCAGACCTGTTTTTCTCTTGAAGCTAAGTGGTTCTACAAAGACTTGGGATTCTGCCTCTGTCTAGTATGCAGTCCTTTGTGACATAGAAAGAACATATCTTTTGGAGCCTTGAAATCTGGATTTAAATCCTGATCTGGATCTGGTCTCTTACTGTGTGGAATGCAAAAGAGTTGTGCGTAGGCCCAGGAGACAGAATGCTTGGGTTTAAACCCTAGTTCTGCCAATACCAAGGACTCAATCCTGGCATAGTAGGCCTGGCTGCTGCAAACTTCAGATTCCTATTCTTTGAGGTCGAGGTTATAGGTCCCTGGAACAAAGGGTTAATGATGAAAATTTAATGGGTTAATGTGTGAAAAGAGCTTAGAGCTGTACCTGGCATGTAGTAGGAGGTGTGCTAATAATTGTGACCTATTGTGATTATTAACTTGGTATTGGACCTTTCACTCTATTTTTCACTCAATGTTCCCTTATCTTCTTGCAATAGAAGGAAACATTCTACTTTATGTCTGTAATTTTTTGTTAGATCAAACTCATTTTTGATATTTATGCTTTCCCATGCAATGGTGTTTGGATTCACCTTTCAGGAAAATGATGGTAGATGAAAATAGCAGATGCTCTAAATCCAGATGGCCTGTGTCCTTGGAATGTCACTATTTTCTTCTTAATTCTTTCTCTGCTTTTCTGTGCTGTGACTTTCCTATACTTTGGCTTTAAACATTTAAAAATTAAGAAAATAAAAGAGCTAGTTCTCCTTACTGTTTTCTGATTCCATTATACAGTTGTTCTGGGGAGCTCTGTTTCCAGCCATCTCAGTTTCAGTCACTCCTTCTTGTTTGTATGACTCCATTACCTGGCTTTTACCTGACTTTCTACTCTGCTCTTTCTCTATGGCATTGTGAATTTCTAATTGTACCTGATGTGGGAAGGTTCTGCCACAGTTCACTATATCTAAACTTATTTCTCCTCATAAAACAAAACAGCCCTCCTCCTTGGGACAATGGGATGATAAGAGTGGGAGGTGGGTAGGAGGAGGTGAAGTGGTGATGAGGCATGATACTGGAAATACAGGGGTCATGGGACAATGGTGACCTGTGATGCTTCCACAGGACACCCAAGAACAAGGTCTGTCCAGACAATTCCTAGTTTAAGTAGGTGAAGATCATGATCTGAAGAGAGGCTGACTTAAAGCCTCAATATGGAGTTGCAGGCTTCGAATTCCCTCATCCTTTGGACTGAGTATGCCACATGTCTCCGACATGAAGGTTGTTTAAGAAACAGCAAACCAGGAAGGAGGGTATATATAAGGTTAATGGTCATGGGAATGAACCCCATCCCCTTTATTCTGTTGGTCACAAGGAGGTCACAGATCCCTCCTAACTCAAGGGAAGGAGAGTATACAACAGCATCAACAGCAGAAGGTGGAGATGACTAGGATCTCCTGAGAGTCTGAGAGGCTACCACCATAGTCTCCCAGCTCACTGCCTCATGTTTTACACACTCATGAGAATAATCCTTCTAGATTTTAGTGTACTATTTATAGGATAAAAGTAAGAAATGAGAATGCCTCACTATCATAAAAAGAAGAAAGTCAATAATTGCTAACATAAATGAGTCTTAATGGCATATGTGAACATGCTGTTTAGTGATTGAGTAAACACTGAGAACTAGAAACGTATTGAAGCATTGCTTCTGAAGAGACAAGCTTGGAGTAGGGAAGGTATGAACAGTGTTGTTATTTTCATTACAAATCCTTTATCAACCCTTGGTTTTATTTTTGTTAACCATGTGCCTATATCCCAATGATGAACCTTTAAAAATATTAAAATATAATCCTTCTCTGCTAGGCTTGATCTGTTCTCATGACCTTTATTGAATTTTTTTCATTCACCCTTTATGCTTTATTTATTTCTTAATTAGTAGGGTATATTTAAGTAAATCCAAATATGTATCAGATTTTACTTTTAATATTTAAACAGCTATTAGGAAAATTATGTTAAAAAACTGAATCTCAAGATTGAAGACTTTTATTTCAGTTTCCCAACTTATATATGAATCTCATCAATAGCATTCCTAATGAATGGTTAGAAATCCAGCAACTGTTAAAATAGTTGATCAACTTTGGTGATTGGGTATTTACTACCACAAAAGTAGCTTTTGATAAACTTTAAAACATTGTTCTTTATAATTCCACAGCATCTGTTTACTAAGTAACTATGAAGTTCTGAGTACTCTGTTAGGCCCAGAACATACACAGGAGAACGAAAAACTGCCTTGTTATTTAGCTGCTTTGAACTATTTGCCCTCTAATGTTTAGCAGTTGGTCCCAACTCAACTCTCTGAATCCATACCCTAGATAACAGTGGCTATGAGCCTAAGACTTGGAACCATGGAAATGTGTTCCAGTCCTGCCTCTGCTATCACCAGGTGTGTGAACTTGAATACATGACTATAAAATGGAGTTGATATATCTTTAAGGGGTAATGAAGTGAGATCACAGGGGCAAAAGTGTTTATCATTCTAGCTGATGCACAATAGCTTGAAATGTTAGTCTTTTTTTAATTAATAAAAATATTATATAACAATTTAACTTTTGTCTTTAGGAACCATGGACACAGTTTTCCTAAGGCTTGATATCCCGTTTTCACAAGTTATAGTTTCATGTCCTTCTTATCATGGATTACTCTTCAGAGTATATTTCCTCATTTGTCAAGGAGCCTCTCACTCAAATGAACACAATATTCTGTATGGAGTTTGACTAGAATCAACTTGATTGGGATTATTTTCTCCTTCTACCTATACAGTCAAACATAAAAATTAATTTCCTTGGGTCTGAACTCTGAAAACCCTTAAAGTCATTCCTCCAAGAAACTATTTTTAGTTGAATTTCACACTTTGATCTCATTCTGTACTTGTTCCATTAGAAGCCTAAGATGTTTTTTTCCAATAGATAGCCTTTTTTATAATAGCCTACTATTACAAACCTCTGGGATTAATAGCAATACATCTTTTCCTCTTACATATTCCTTGAGTATATCACAGTTTTTCACTGGTGACCCTGGGAAGAAAGTCAGCTAAAAAAAAAGTCACCAGTTGGTACAAAGTGAGGCTGAGGCCTGAACCTTACTTAGTAAGTCCTCGAGGTATGTTCGCTTTAGTGAACCTTAAGGATTCACTCACCCAAATAATGTGTAGAATAACACAGTATCCTTAAGGAAGTTTCCAAACATGTACTAATTGTAAACTTTCTTTTTATTATTCCTTACCCATATCCATTAAAAAAGAAGTATTATGAATAAGTCAAACATTTCATTAATTCAATTCACCAGAACTCCAGTGAGTCTAAATTGATAGTTATAATAGCTTTTTTAAAAAAATAAAATTGCACTTGCTATGACGAAGATCATTATATGTAAAATCAAGTTGGTTTATTCAGGTGGATTAGGAATTTAACTCTGAAGACTTCTAATTCTTCCACGTAAATTCCAAGGATTCCTGGGCAGCATATGCAAGGCCTTTCATGTTGATGAATTGTGACATTTTCTACCTCACGGATTTTCAACTGGGGGCAACTGTGCTCTCCAGGAGACATATGGTAATCTCTGAAGACATTTTCATTGTCACAAGTGGGAGGTTGTTTCTGGTGGTTATGAACCAGGGATATGCTAAACATTTTATGCTGCACAGGGCAGCTATCCATTATGAAATTATCTAATTCAGAAGGTCAGAAGTGCTGAACTGATGGATCCAAAACTTTTAAATGTTGCAATGAACTTTGTTTCTATTCCAGTTTCTTTCTTTTTTTTTTTTGGTATGGGGATTGAACCTGGAGGTGCTTAACCACTGAGCCACATTCTCGCCGTTTTTATTTTTTATTTTTAGACACAGCCTTACTAAGTTGCCTAGGCCCTCTCTAAGTTATCGAGGTTGACTTTGTACTTAGAATCCTCCTGCTTCAGCCTCCCGAGTTGCTGGGGTTACAGGCGTGTGTCATTGCACTTAGCTGCTTTCCCATCACTTAAAAAAAAACGTTTTCTGCTTCTTTAAAAGTCAAGCTATTGAAGTATAATTTGCATACAGTAATATTTCCCCTTTTTAGTGTACTGTTCTAAGAGATTCAGTAGTCATGTGTAGGTGTGTACCACTGTGCTCAGCCAGTTCCCACTTTACTATCCTTGATCCACTCTTCATTACTCTCAAGTTTTCTTTCTTTCCAATCATTTTTGCTCTTAAAATTTTAACTTAGTTTTTTTCTTTTGAAAAACCCAATATTCAATCTAACCTCTTTTTGAAAAAGGCAAAATGTGAGAGATATTCACAACATGGCACACTTAATGATAATTAGTGACATTCTAGGTTGTTATGAAACCAATGTTTAAATTGCTGTCCTATTTGTGGAGGATTTTTCCAGTGAAAACTAGAATTTGGGAGAAATTCACAGTCAAAAGTATTTGAGTCAACTCTTAAATGGCAGTTTATCTATAGAGCTGCGTAACTTAGCTAACTGATGGAATGCTATGGTTTACCTCTCAATAATTTATCTGACATGAAGAAGAAAACGCAGAGAGATTTAATGCAAAAATCATAGTTCAAGGGGAAATTCTTTGTGCTACCTCAGTGTCTAGTCTGTAGGGCCTTTGTATACACTGGATTCTCAAAGGGTGACTGATTGATGGTGGAAACAGCTGTGTGGCTTGGGCATAAACTATTGACTGGAATACCAGAGCATCTCTGAATTATGTGTTTGTCATTTGTGCCCTCCCTGATTCTCCTGTGGAGGCAGAGCTCAAGTGAGCTGTTGGAAGATAGAAGATCTTCACCTTGTCCCCTGTGAGGCTCCCTGTCCAGAGCGCTTTATCACAACCTTTTAGAGCAGATCTCCTGAGTGTCACCTGCTTTTCCACACAGTACTTTTGTGGCTAAGGTGCAAAATGATTTAGATATTTTTATTTTATAAATATCATTTGAAAGATTGGATACTTTCTTGAATTATTTCTTCATTCTTCAATTTCTCAGAAAACAATGTTTAAATGATGTGCCTGGGTAGATTTTAGAATTCATAGAACTGCCCTGAAATTTCTTACCTTCCTAAAATTTTTCCTGGGTATCTACTATTTTTTTGAAAACTACTAAGTACTTTGATGTTAATAATGAACCATTTTTTGGCTCTACGAACAAAGACAACTCTGAAACATAAGGTAAATAAAAGACAGGCGTCATTTATAAAAACCTGAAACCTGTATACTATGAAATACTTAAAAATGTTGAGACTTGAGCAGAGGCTTGGTAAAGAATAGAATAAATTCTTTAAGAAAGGGTTTTGTAGGTGAGTTTTGAAGCAGAACTTGAAAAAAATGAGTTTGCATCATTTAAAAAAAACAATTTTTGTTTTGGGAAATTTCAAGCAGGCCTCGATGTAGAAGAAGGGTATACTAAGCCTCCGTATACCCACATGAATTCAAAAATTATCAACATCCTGCCGCCCTTCCCCAGCTGGTTCTTGTGAATGTTGGTACTGCAGACGTATTCTTAAAATATATTTCAGATGTCACATCATTTTTGCTCCTATGTGCCTAAGCACAAAACTTTAAGAAATGGGCCTCTTCATCCATTTAATAATACCATGACTACAACTAACAAAAATCTGAATATTGTCTTGGCATCATCTAATACCTAGAGCATATTAAAATTTCCCTGGTCATCACTAAAGTCTATCTAGAGAGATATGTTCAAATTAGAATTCCAACAAAGACCAAATATTTAGTCTAACCCAATATTCAGTGAAAAACCTAATATTCAGTCTAACCTCCTTTTGAAAAAGGCAAAGTATGAGAGATATTTATAACAGGGTACACTTAATGATAATTAGTGACATTCTAGGTTGTTATGAAACCAGTGTTTAAAGTACTATCCTATTTGCAGTGGATATTTAGTCTCTTTAGGGAACATTTTCTTCTATTAATGTTTAACCTTATTTCTGACATTGACATTCTACACCAATATCTAATATTATTTAACCCGAATACCTTTTCCCATTCTGTTTCAATCAGTTATTCTGCCAGGGATGGGTAGGGAGAGAGGCATTTTTTTATCCCAGCAAAACCTTCTCTTCCACCCACAATCTGCTCTTGAAGCCGTCACTCCAGTACCTGCCACTGTGGGGACCTTGACATGTATGAATTGCATTATGGGATTTAGGAACAATGGCAGTTAATTACGATGTTTCTTAGGTCAAGAACTGTGGATAGATGTGCCATGATCCCTGTTTAAAAACTCTTACCATGCTGGTTTATTCTTTTCTGTAACTTTAGCTAGATAAATTATAGTCATTGACACATTAGAAATAGGCATGCAGATCTCTCATACCTGTCATAAAAATAAAGATTCTTAGGAAAAAAAAAACACATTTTTAATAAGTCAGGATTCCTGGACCACCTACCATTGGGGGATGAGAAATGAATGGAAAGGATTTCAATCATGAAACTTTTGCATGAGGTTGTCTAATCTTGCCATCCAGAAAATAAGTCAGAAACAAATACCTGCTTCTTCTCAAAATACAATGTTGGTCTCAAGAAGTAGAATGATCACAATGTGTTACAGTGGTGCAGTTTTGGTAGCTGGAGAATGAAATCTGGAATGTAAAGAAGGCAATAGTTTTGGAAATATGTTTTAAAATATGTGTCTCCAAAGCTACAAATTAAGTCATTAAGTATAACTGAGTTTCTAGTCTTTATAAACATCTACTTTTAATTACAGTTTATAAATGACCCCATGTCTCCAGAAATGATGAACATAGTGGAACCGATGATAGGATTTTATGAGGGTTCGGCAGAAATGTCTTCTGATCTGCACTCACTGGCTTCGTTTGTGTATAACAATTATCTACATAATAACTTTCCTGTAAGGAGTAGAGCTGATGACCAGCATTCCCTCATTGGTAGGTAAAATTTTAATTCTCTATGAAATGCATTTAGCTACCAGTAGTAGCTAGCAGAGATATGAACCTTAGCTTAAAGTTCAACCATATTATTAATGGTCCATGGGCTGGAGTCAGATTTTTTTAAACTGTCGGTTAACCTCATTCAGTAAATGGTAAGGCCACACAGGCAGGAGCTGGCCCCACTAACCCATTTGACCTTCTTCCTAGAGAAAGTAGCACCCTAGAGTCTTCGGCCAAGCTGCATAGACAATCAGTTATTACAGTTGCCAAAGCAGGTGTGATGGGAAGGGATTAACATATCTTCAAATCATTTACAGGCTCGCATTCTCTGCAGCTTTTGACTAATAGGTTTTCAAATGTCACTAAAGGTAAATAGGTCAGAAAGTTACAACTCTAGTGCATGGGGTGATAAACAGGTGTAGGTGACCCCAATGATGTGGTGATGTCATTAGTGTATACACTTGCTCTTCAGGGTCAATGGATCTTATTGTTTCTAAAGGGAAAGAGTCATATGTGCCAAATTAAAAATACTTGGTTAGATGATACAGATCTAGATCATCTCTTTGATTTTTATAAAATGTTAAGTGACAAGAATATTTTGTTTCATTGCCTTTTCACAGATTTGGCATCTGTCCCACTCCAAATTAAGTGTTATTCTATTCATGGTAAAATTAGTTTTAAAAGTCATGTTTCATTAAATACATGTTTATTTCATTTACTAATCTTTTTTTCTTGTGCAAAACTGACTAGGGGCAACACTAAAAATTAAGAGGTCCATGGTTTGTGATACAGATGTTTCTTTAAATACTTCAAATTTTGCCTGTTAATAAAGCATTTTGGAAGCACAAGTTCTAAATAAAGTAAAAATTCAGCTTTTGAAATCTTTGTTTAGGCATATTTATGTGTCAGTTATTTAAGGATCCTTGCTGCAAGGAATTGTTTTGACTTATGAATGTATGGTGAATTTTAAGTCAAAATAAAACTCTCATTTCTTTAGCTTGCCTGTTAAAATAGGGTTGATTTATAATATTTCAATTTTATAACATTACCTACTCTTTGTTTTTAGAAAAAAAAAATCCTAGCCAGTCTCCCATAAGAAAGTTATATTTTCTCAAAACACTAATCTCATGTTCCAGAATAGTATATGACAAGTAACAAACTTATATAATGAGCACAACATGTTTATAGATACTATTGGGGGAATATTTAATTTAGAATTCATACTGATATTCAATATGATCTCTAAAATCAATTTTATATTTATTATTAATTATTTATGTTTTATAGAGAAAGGAGTAAATGAAAAGATTAATGAATAGTGTGCTATTAGGTTTCACTGAACAAAAATAGTTTTGATTATGAAGCCAAACACCCCTTTTTTTTTTTCCCTCACTGATGCAAATAGTAACCACAAGGAATCAGTATATCACTGACATTGCTGCCGAACAGCTGTCTTACGTTATCAGGCAACTTGCACCTTTCACTGAGTACATGATTAGTGTATCTGCTTTCACCATCATGGGGGAAGGACCACCAACGGTTCTCAATGTTAGGACTCGTGAACAAGGTAAGTCTGTATTTCCTTTGAAATGATTACCTGCAAATATTGCTCTTGCGAACTCTAATGCTTTTTCTTTTCATTCATATTAATTTTTCATTCTTTTTTTCAAGTGCCAAGCTCCATTCAAACTATAAACTATAGAAATATTAGTTCTTCATCTATTTTGCTATACTGGGATCCTCCTGAATATCCCAATGGAAAAATAACTCATTATACCATTTATGCAATGGAACTGGATACAAACAGAGCATTCCAGATGACTACTGTAGATAACAACTTTCTCATAACAGGTAGAACAAAACAAATTATGGTTTTTTATATTTCTATTTTGATGGAAATATGAATCTCTGTACTCAAACACTCTAGGACTCATGCGATATCATTCCAGATTTTGTTGTCCTATGGATCCATGGATATCTTCAAAAATGCTTGCAGAAATAACTTGATTAAACAAGTTTTCTTTAACTGTATTTACCCACAAAGGAATAAAAAGCCTCTGATCACAAGTTTCATAGTAATTTGCTTAACTGAGGAAACACTGCATCTGGTACATTGAAGCACCTCATTATTGAAGATTTGAATGAATATGAACAGCAGCTGAAATATTGCCAAGTCAACTATTCCCCTTGCTATGTGCCAAAAGTTCTTTTTCAGCTTTAGATTAGTACCTTAATATTTTAGGAAAGAACTTAGACATCATATACATTAGGTTTCACTGAACATGGAAATGCCTGAAAGCCCAAAGAATTTGTGGATATTGGGATTATATGGAAGCTGATTTAGATAATCAGTCTCTCTAATAAATTATTTGCACTTTCCCTATGTTAAATAGCATTAATACATTAGATAATTTTTTGTAATCCTTGTAGGGCTAAAGAAATACACAAAATACAAAATGAGAGTGGCTGCCTCTACTCAAGTTGGGGAAAGTTCTTTGTCTGAAGAAAATGAGATCTTTGTGAGAACTCCAGAAGATGGTAAGAATATCAGGTGTAGCTTTAATTTAAAAAGAAAGAAAGAAAGAGATTGGCATTACATACCAACTGTCTCTACTTCATGTCTTCTTCAGTGTCTGAAGGAATAAGCATAAAAATAATATGTGCATAACATTTTGTTTTCTTCCCCTAGAGCCAGAATCACCACCTCAAGATGTTGAAGTAATAGATGTATCTGCAAGTGAAATAAGGTTAAAGTGGTCACCGCCTGAAAAACCCAATGGGATTATTGTTGCTTATGAAGTGCTCTATAAAGATATAGATAATTTGCTTATAAAGAACACCTCGACAACAAGTATAACTTTAAGGGACTTAAAACCTTATACCCTCTATAACATTTCTGTCAGGTCATATACCAAATTTGGTCATGGCAATCAGTCATCTGCATTACTGTCTATAAGAACCTCTGAGACTGGTAAGTTTTTCTGGTTATTGTTGAATAGAACCTAATGGTATAGAAACATAGTTCATAATTGCCATATTTATATTTTTTAACCTCAAAGCTCTCATAATTTTTTTGTGTGTAATTCAGAAATTTATTTGCTTTATCTGGCAAAATGTGAGTAAAGTTTTGGTCATGCAAGTTTTTAAATGTTGATTTACAAATAAAAGGACTCCTAATAAAGATCAGTACATTTGTGCTGGAGCATAGCTCAGTGGTGGAATACTTGCGAGGATGCATGGTGCCCTGGGTTTGATCCTTAGCAGGGGAAAAAAAAAATCAGTGAATTTTTCAAATGAAAGATCTTGAGAAATCAAAAAGTCTTTCAGTGTACCTGTAAATTTTGAAATGAATAACTACTTGCTTTTAATTTAGGTAGGAACAGAGACACACTCGTAGGAATACATTCTGATACTTGGATGAGGTACATTTATAAGTAGCAGTACAGAGAGGAAGCTCAAAATGACTGGGGAACTCTTATAGAGGAAGTAGCATTCAACCTGGATCAATCTTTCTTTTTCTTTTTGATACCAGGGGTTGAACCCAGGGGTGTTTAACCACTGAGCCACATCCCTAGCCCAACCCCCACCCCCTTTTTTGTTTTTATTTTGAGATAGGGTCTCGCTAAGTTACCTAGGGCATCACTGAGACTGGCCTCAAACTTGAGATCCTCAGCCCCTGGAGTCACTGGGATTACAGGTATGTGCCAGTGAGGCTGGCTACTCAACTTGAATCTTAAGGAGGAAAGTGGAGTGGGAAGGAGACCATTTGTTGACTGGCTACTGGATGAACATCATGAAATTGCCACTTTTATAGGTCATAAGTGGCCAAATATCAGCAGTTTCCTATGATTTCAAATATTACCTGGAAGATTCTGTCCTTGGCCTTGAGGATCTACAAATCTAGTCAAGCAGCTTACCTTTGAGTGAAAGTATTCTCTTGAGACTCTGTACAGAAATTAAAACACTGAGTTGGTACAAAGTGCCCTTAGAAAATACAACAATTTTCATTGAAGGAATAGGAGAATAATGGGCATTTTATATCTTTAGGAGTTGATATATTCCTTAATTTAAAGTTAATTGACATTAAACTATATACTGTGGCATGCACCATTGCTTTTATAGATATTATCTCTAAAATAAGTATTTTTGAGTGATATATCTCCTCTTTCGTGACTCAGTTTTATTTTATGCTGGGTGGAGGAAAGAACAAGAATATGTTGAATTCCCGTGAGATGCCATGGACTGTGCTAATGGCTGTCACACAAGTTGTCTTTTAAATGCTAGAGTAAAGCATCAAGGTATTATCTTTATGTCTCACGAAAAACTGAAATACTCAGAGGTTTATTCTGTCAACAAATATTTCCAATATGCATGGCCCTACTGGTTATATAGCAGTGTCAAAGAAAATGATTTCCTGACTTCCTGAAGTTTATATTAGTTGGTGGGTGTGTAATTGCTTAAGGTCATCCAGGTGGTATTGCTGAATCTGGAATTGGAGGCCAAACCCATCTGACCATAAAGCCCTTTTTCCTTTCACAGCACATGCTGCTTTGGAGGCCAACAATAAAGGTGGTAAATTATAAAATATATTTAGGATTTCCCTGTTCATTTTTGCAGTGATATTTTGCTATTTGCACAGCATAAGGAAGAGAAGTAATAACTCTGAAACATCCTATTGTGATATTAAGGAATCACCATGTACATGAATGCTTATCAAATCTTTTACTACTTATGTGGTCACAACATCAAGAAAACCTTAATTTAATGAAGTAAAAAATAATTTTTATTTGCGTACTAAAACATGCATATAATCTTTACCTTAGAATTGAAATAGTAGATTTAATTTCCATTATCTGTTTGTCTGACCTTGATTCTAAGGGAAAGATAATAAACCTCAAGTGAATAGAACAATTTAATTTATTTTTATTTTTTTAAAAATTTTCTACAGACTGCATTTTGATTCATTGTACACAAATGGGGTACATCATTTCATTTCTATGGTTGCACACAATATAGATTCATACCATTCATGTAATCATACATGTACATAGGATAATGATGTCTGTCTTATTCAACCATGTTTCATACCCCCCCTCATTTCCCTCTACATAATCTAAAGGTCTTCCATTCTTCTCTCACACCCCCACCCCCCACACCCCCATTATATATCATCAACCACTTAACAGGGAAAACATTTGGTCTTTGGTTTTTTGGGAATGGCTTATTTTACTTAGCATGATGTTCTCCAATTCCATCCATTTATTTGCAAATACCATAATATTATTATTCTTTATGGCTGAATAATATTCCATTGTGTGTATATACCACAGTTTCTTTATCCATTCTTCCGTTGAAGGGCATCTAGGTTGGTGCCACAATCTAGCTATTGTCAACTGAGCTGCTATAAACATTTATGTGGCTGCATTACTGTAGTATGCTAATTTTAAGATCTTTGAGTATAAACTGAGGAGTGGGATAACTGGGTCAAAAGGTGGGTCCATCCCTAGTTTTCTGAGGATTCTCCACACTGTTTTCCAGAGTGGGTGCATCAATTTGCAACTCTACCAGCAATGTAAAAGTATGCCTTTTTCCCCACATCCACACCAACATCTATTATTGTTTGTGTTCTTGATAATAGCCATTATAATTGGAGTAAGATGAAATCTTAGAGTTATTTTAATTTGCATTTTTCTAATTACTAGAGAGATAGAATTTTAAAAAGAGTTTTAGTTCTGTAAAAAAGAGTTTTAGTTCTGTAAAATACATTAGAAAACATAGAATTCTTCGAGGGCAAGAAAATCAATGACTATTTGAGTCAAAGTACTCATAAATCATAGGAGATAAGAAGTAATTTGGGGCTTCACAGTAGGTTTCCTGAGTCCCATTTTAGGATTCACCTATTAGGCCCCAGATCTACCTAGAAAAATTACTGAGTAGGGAAGTGACTCAGCCCAGGTTTCCCTAGCCAGCTGTTTGGGTGAGTACTGTTGGGTTGTCTTGACACAGACTCCTCAGAAACCACAGAGGGCTAATGATAGTGTTGGGTTTAGTGCCCATCCTCCTGATTTTTGTCTTTCTGTCCTAACTTGAGGTATTCTCAAGGTCTGTGCCTTCTCCACCTGTGTGGAAATGAAGGCCAATGGCATCTGTACCAGTTACTTTCTCTGTTTTACTTCTATGATTGAACCTTCAACTTTAGCTCCTTGAGTAGATGAAGAAGCTAGGGTTTAGTAGACTTAAGAAGTTCTTGGAAGCAGAATGTGCTCAAGAATTAACACTCTGTGCCTAGGGTCGATGAATCTTATTAAATTTCTTCCTTATACAAAACAAGGACCCACTCTTCAATAAAGTTTTGTGAGAAACTGAATGATGTATTAACTCTGCAAACTGTTGTGTGAGTGTGTGTATGTGTATCTGTGTATGTTTGTTTTCTGGTTATAGATTGTGCAGTTTACAAGCTAGTTTTTTATTTTCTCATGCTTAGTGGGTGATAATCTGAAGCATTACAACACTAAGAAGTTTCCATAAAAAGTAGTCTTTTGATGATCTGTGCATATTTCCTTTTCTTCCTAAGATATAACTTCCTATAGTGAGACTTTATCCAAACACCTTGAACATTTCTGATTTGGGATGACAATGTATACATCATCTACTAATGGTTATAGATGATTACCAAAATTTTAAGTAGACTTTTATAAGCTTATTTGCATTAATCAATAACATTTTAAAATTTGTTTGCATACATCCCTACTGCGTATACCAAACAAAAATATTTTGGTGTATTCAGAGTA
Source organism: Sciurus carolinensis (assembly GCF_902686445.1). Taxonomy (NCBI): domain Eukaryota; kingdom Metazoa; phylum Chordata; class Mammalia; order Rodentia; family Sciuridae; genus Sciurus; species Sciurus carolinensis. The sequence continues at coordinate 138,257,994 of NC_062216.1, forward strand.
ACTTCCCATTTGGGGATCATCATGGAACAGAATTTGTCTTTAGTTTTAGATTTTAAATAGATTCAGCTTTTTCCAACTGATTATAATATTTATTTTTTATTTATATGTATCTGTTTTGCAAAATACTACTACAATTGGGAATACTCTTCATGCTTGTTGAGAAAATTCTAAGTCTATCTTCGCTCCCCAGAATCAGTGAGTCATCAGGTTTATCTTGCTTAATCTGCCTGAAGATCCAGCAATGTATACCCTAAAAGTATATAACTAAGGGTATATCCTTAGGGGTATACCCTAAGAATAAAGGAATGAAATGTGAGGAATGCCAGGGATGCATGAACTCAGGAATACACATTTGTTCTGACTATTGGTGGTAGGCAAGCAACTGCAGAGGGGCAACTTAACAAATTCTGAGAGTTTTTCAAAATCAGAAGTTACACTGAGTTATAAATTTTAATCACAGCATTTTACATTCTGTTTTTTCTAATGATAAAAAGAATTTTCAGTACATTATTTTTTTATTTTTGTAACATGTGAATTTCTTTCTTGTTTTTGATATATTTTGTAACACTTAACATATTTATTCATTCACTGAGCATCTTTTTTTTCTGGATTCCATATTTCATGCTACTATTACTATCTAGTGTGGATTTGGCAATAAACATTACAAAATCCCTATCTTCTTGGAACTTAATATTCTGGAAGAGTCATAGATTACAAAAAAAAGAGTAGACAAATTTATGATTTTGGGGGTAGTGGTAAGCCCTATGAAGAAATTAAGAAAGCTACCAGGGAAAGAAGATAGAAGATCATAGAATAGAGAGCAGGCTATTTGAGATGGGGGGGACAGAGCAGTGGCCTCAGGTTGTATTTGCCCAGATATTAATGGTTTGTAGAACTAAATTAGATTAAAATAGGAAAAAATATTCTATAAGGAGGAATAGCAATTATCAAGTTCTGGAAGTGGGACAATTTTTTTTTTTTTTTGTGGTTGATGAAGAACTGGGCATTCTTCTCATTCAAGCTATATGAGTTATTGGTAGAAAATTGGCAACTAAGGACAGAGACATGCAGAGGCAAATTATGCAGATTCTTGAGAGCCATTCCAGGAAGTGTGGAGTTTAATTTAATCAGATGCTACTGGAAAATTAAGAAAAAAGAACATGATATGGAGAATTTTAGAAAATTTCTACTGAATGTGTTGGATGTGGAAATAAAGAGAAACACCAAGGTAATTGGATTATTGGTCTGAGTATCTGGGTGAATGGTAATGCCATTTACTGAGGGGAAGTCTGGGGAAGAGGTCAGTTTGGAGAAAATTCAGGAGTTCCCTTTTGGATACGTTTGAAATATCCAAGTGCCCTATCATAAAGACAATGGGGTAAATAAGTTTAAAGCTCAAAGAATATATAATTTGATGATATTGCCATATTTATAATATTTGAAGTCACAAGACAAGATGAAATCACATGAGGATGAGTATAGGAAGAGATGACAAGAATCATATAACTGTATCCTGGGCAATATAACATAGACTTTGGGAAATCAAGGAAATACCAATGAAGGAATAAGCAGAAGTTACCAGTGAGGAAGGAGAAAAAATTGGGAGATCATGTCTTGGAATCCAAGTGAATACAGATTTTCAGTTAGAAGGAATGTGTTTCTTATGTCAGATGCAGTTGAGGAGTGAAGATAAATGAGGGCATGCATTTGATTGGCAGTTTGATAGGATGGAGGTTATTGGTGACTTCATGGGAGTAGATGTCACAGAAGAACATGGGAAAAGAATCCTCACTGAAGTGTGACAAAAAGAGAACGATAGGTAGAAAGTGTAGCAATCTGAGTAAAGACAAATTTTGAGTTTTGAACTCAAGTGAAGGATAGAAGGGAGGAGCAATAACTGAAAGTATGAATGGAATTGGAGGGTATTGATTTTTTTTTTAACCACAACACACATTACAGTGCATGTGTGTTCACATATATATCTGAATAATTTCAGATTATAAAGTCTTTCAATAGCCAGGAGGAATGAAATATAGTGCAGTACTGGAGGCTAGACCTTGGAAAGCAGAAAGGAGAGTAGGCATCTAAAGGAAAACTCGTGGTTGGAAGATAATTTAGTTCTCTTCTGAGTTTGTAAAATTTTTCATTAATCTGAGAAGCAAATTTTTCAGGTTAGAATAAGGAAGGGAAAGTATATTAAAGGTTCTGGGAGAGAGGAGATGGTGAAAACACACCTAGTGGGAGACTGAATTAAGTAAAACAGGAAAAAATACATGCAGACAATTGTATATATACATATATGTATATGTATATATACAATGTATATATACAACCAATTTATACACACAAACACACACACACACATGCGTGCGCGCATGCACACATGCACACACGCACACACACACACACACACACACACACAAAACCAGGCAATGCAAAATACCCCTTTGAGGTGACAAATTGAAATGAGGTTTTTCTGCATAGAGAGCTTTTTGGTGTATCCATTTTCAGCTGCTACCATGGTGATGTGGAAGCAGCAAAGAGTTTGGTTTCATTCAAATTGAAGTTTTGCCAGGAAAGTAACATAGAAACATAAAGAGTTGGTGGCAATTGCTAGGAAGCAATTGGAGTGAGTCTGGGCTCTGACATAAGGGAGCTGATGGACAGTGAAAATTTGATGAGGGTCAAAGAATTTGTGGATGGGAAATTCAGAATCAGTAAGCTTTAAGCCAGGAGGGGATACCCAAGAGGCAAAAAATGATGGTCAACGGTAATGGCCAGGTTTCAGGTGGTGCCATGAAAGCCAGTGGTTAGGGTGAGGTGGAGAAAGAGCATTGGCATTATGAAGATCAAGGAACGTAGAGTCCAGGGAACTGGGCAGATTATTTGCCTGGATGCTGACATCTCTAAGACTGGTAGAGAGAAAATAAGTCATACAGGTGACAACATCTTTAAGCTTTGGGGAAATGGTGCCAGGTGTTGGTTTTAGAAAAGTGTCATAAGTGATTTAAGTGAGATCATTTAGGAAGGAGTCTCAGTAATGCCTGATGAAATTTGACTGCAAAGGATCTGTGGTTCTTCAGGGAGAAAGAAGGAGAAAAAAATCTGCATATGGAAAAGAGGAGCAATAAATACAACTACCCAACTCCTGGGCCCAGTAGGTGTGGGGATTATCAGAGAAGAACAAGCCTGGTACCTGAAAGGGCTCAAGGGTCATGTTCTCGGTCAGTAGGTTTAAGGTTTTGATTAGAGCCAGAAGATAATGGAAGCATGCACAGTTGAGTTTTGAGGATTTTTCTCAGTGTCATGAATTGACTTGAAATGTCACTGGAGATTTAGGATGTTTGGGAAGGGGTAGTAGGATTATATTACTACATGTTGTTACATCAAACTATGCATTGAATAATAATTTTCCTAAAGTCTCAACATTCTTATGTCAGTTTTTCCTATTAAGTTTGAGTTTGATATCACATGCCCTAAAACTATACCATATACCCTATAATAATTGAGGGGACGTGGGTCTATGCTGTCAAGTTTCCTGAATTTTATTATTCTAACCACATTTGTAAGTAGTAATTTTATACCCATTGTGTTTAGAATACTAATAATAAAAGGTTAAATTTCTTTCTTTTGAAAGAAAAGAATCTTAATAACAGGACTCTAAAATGGCAATAATGTTAACATATTTAGTTTATGTTATTTAGTCCCTCCCCAAAGTAGTCATCGTTGTTATTGCTCTATGCAGGCAATTTTTAAACTTTAATCTTTGTAATTGTGGTTTTTTATCATTGGCAAATAGTTTTTGTAAAAATTGCACCCAGCCAGATGTGATGATGCCTGTATGTAATCCCAGGAGACTGAGGCAGGAGGGTCTCAAGTTTGAGGTTAACCTGGGCATCTTGGCAAGACCTTGTCAACACAAATTGATAAACAAATGAATAGGGCTGGGAATGCAGCTTAGTGGTAGAGTATCTCTGAATTCAATACTACATTCAGTACATGGCATTATAAATAAGTAAGGAAGGAAGCACCTAAATTGCACTGTTTGTCACTTCTTTTATCGGGGATGTTAATAGTACTCCCTCTCAGTTTTTGATTGTCTGAATATGTTTTTGTTTCACCCTTGGTCATTTTTTTGTGTATAGAATTCTAGTAGTTCTGTTCATGTCAGTTGTTGGTCTGTTACCCCCCTTTGTTGATTTGTCCTCTTTCTGGTGCTTTTAGAATTTTCTCTTCTTTGGTCCTCAGTTTTTTCACAATGTGTTAAAACGTAATTTTTTTAAAAGCAAATTTCATTCTAGGGATTTATTGAGATTCCTTGTTCTGAACTCTGACTTGTTTCAAAAATTGGGAAAAATATCAGCCATTATGCCTTCTGATGTTTCTTTTACTTCATTCTGTAGACACCTTCACTAGATCATCTATAACTGCCAGTCTACATTTCCACCCCCCAGTTTTTTCTTTGAGCTGCATTCTTTTTAAATTGCTGATGAATGATTTTGCTGAAAGTAATGTGAATGTTTTAAATTATAATTTTCTGTGGCAGTTGATAAATCCTATTTCTCATGCTTTTTATTCGTAGAAATCTAAACTTTTTCCAGGGTTCCAAAGCAAGCATCCAGTGAACATACTCTGTTCTCATGTAGAACTTTACATCAACTGGTAATAACTTTACTGGTGTCATTCTAAGATCTTTTGCATTATCTGTTTTCCACGTTTTTATTGGTGCATTATAGTTGTACATAATAATGGGATTTGTTGTTTTTCTTTATTCTTTTTAGATATACCTGACAGTAAAGTATATTTTGATGTATTTATACAAACTTGAAGTATGTCTTTTTCAAATTAGGATCCCAGTCATGTGGATGTAAATGATGTGGAGAATCACTGTGGTATATTCATATATGTACATATAGAAATTATGTCAGATTCATTCCATTGTCTTTCCTATTTGAGCTGAAGTCTTGATAATTTCTTCAAAAGTATTATCATGTATATAAATTTTCTTCATCTCTGTCTAATCTGCTCTTTTTAATTTCATTTATTTTGTTGTTCTGTTATAGAAAACTTATCTGGGTCTATTTTATACTTGCTTATTTATATTGTTTAAAGAATACTTTGCTGATATTTTTAAAACATTTGATTTCTTGAAATATATTGAACATTTAATAATTTTCAGTATTTTAAGTCTTTAGATATCTGCTTTGCGTGCGTGCGCGCGTGTGTGTGTGTGTGTGTGTGTCTGTTTCCCATTTTATTTGCTGACTTTTACTATTGGTGTGATTAGTGATTTTTGTTTGTGTATTTGGTGATTTTTTAAAGTGAATTCATATTTCCACTTTCTGAGTAATTTATGTGGTTTGAGTTGAAGTTGAGTTCTTCTAGGGAGGATTTATGTTTATTTCATATAGTTGCTGAGGCATAAGAGCACAGTTTCATTTTAATCTGAATTCTGAAATAGGATTTCTTTAGGTTATATACAGGTACTATGGATTTAAGTCACATGTACTCACAGGGATAGACTTGTAATTCCAAAACAGTATAATTTTTCTTTCTTTTCTGCCTTTTCACTCAGAGAAATAGCTAGAGGGAAAAAAAAGTTCATGTTCTCTCTCCTACGCATGTTTTCTCCTCTTTGCATTGAGATTTATTTCTCACTACCAGTCACTAAGAATGGGGGCACCCCATTGCAGGTCCTGGGGACCCACTCACATGAACTCTGTTGCTTCCACAGAGATATTCATTGTGTTTCCTGGAGTTCTCCAATATAGCGGTTCCTGTTGAAGTTGCACTCTTTTGGGGTTCCAAAAGGGGTTTATGCAGGGATGTTCTTCCTCTTTCAACTGCTCCAAGACTTTTATTCTTTCTCTGGAAGTCCCCACTAGTGTGGATAAAGCAAATGCAGTACTATCAGGATAATGGGCACTTATAAGGCAAGATTGGTTAGTATGAGCTTCCTTCTCTGGATTCCTGATTTCACTGTGTGTGTTTGTGTGTTTTCTGTTTTCATTTTTTGTTTCTTCTTTGTCCACCACTGATTTCTTTTTTGTCAACTCTGCAGTGTCTTAAAGAAAATTTGTTTTAATATTATATCGAGTTTTAGTTATTTTCAATAAGATATTCAGTGTGGGGTATCTTTTCCCATATTTTGCCAGAATTAGAATCCCTTATATAGTTTTTATAATTGAATATGCACAGAGAACCATTTTATGAATACTATATTCAACATAACAGGAACATTATTAAATGCAGAAAACTAATTTTTTTTACTGATGCCCTCTATTCTTAGGAGAGAGTTTTACCCCTAGGTTATTTATGCAGTTTCATATCCAGGAGAAGTTTCTTGTCTTATCAGAGATCTTGTTGTGGTCCTAAACTAACCTGTTAAACTTTTTTAAAAGTATTGCTAATGAAGAACAAAATGAATTTTTAAGTGTTTTCCAGTTCTCCTTCTAGTATTTGCATGTTCAGCAATTCAAAACAGCTATTACAGTATCAAATCTCTTAATAGACTTGTAATCATGTTATTCTGCAGAATCATAGTGTGTGCTTTCCTTTGAAACTTTTTTCCTGTGCAAGCTACAATTTATATACATTTTGATCCATTCAGGTTATATATTATAATCATACTCTGGTTAATTTTATGTATAAATATTCTAGTGTACTTGCATGAGAATTTTAGCAGAAAAGGTTTTTAGGATGAAAATATTTTATGTGTTTTATTTTATCCAGTGCCCAGTAGTGCACCAGAAAATGTTACTTACAAAAATATTTCTTCTGGAGAAATTGAGATATCATTCCTTCCCCCACATAGTCCCAATGGAATTATACAAAAATATACAATTTATCTCAAGAGAAGTAATGGAATTGAGGAAAGAAGTATAAATACCACCTCTTTGACCCAGAACATAAAAGGTAAAAGAATAAATCTAATGCTGGATATTTACATTTATATTGACAGCGTTGCCACAAAATATTTACTGAATATTACATTATAAATGGTTTAAGTGTGATTATTTCTACACAGGATATGAAAATTCTTTTGGTAAAATATGCTAGGAGTTTATTGCATGTTACATGAAAGAATTTTCTGTGTTAATCCTTTTCCACATTATCCTGTATTTTTTTCTCTCATAATAGGAGTTACTACTGCTAAATAATTACATTTTATTCAGTTTTTACTTTTAGGAAATTGTGGAATCGAGAACCATTTCATAGTCTGACCATTGCATATTCTTAAATGATGTTTCTTAGTGTCAACTTACTCATTTTATTTCTCTTTAGGGCTGAAGAAATATACCCAATATGTAATTGAGGTTTCTGCTAGTACACACAAAGGTGAAGGACTTCGAAGTGCACCAATAGGCGTATTGACTGAGGAAGATGGTAAATATAGTAGTGCGTACTGCTAATCTTCGATTCCATAACATTTCAAGAAACATGTATATAGAATAACTCTTAATATAAAAGTTCCCTTAGCCTTGCCTTATCAGTATGTCCTATACCAGCATGATATAGAGACTTCATTTTCATGGCATATAAGAAACTAGTAAAGTCAGATTTACACTAAATAAAATCAGATATAAAATGCTTTTTTTAAATTTTAAAGTTATCAGTAGTCTGAAAAACACAATATGTTTTCCATGGGAATTTTCAGAGCTAAATATTTGGTTTGAATGGTTTGAACATTAGATGATATATGTCACCACTGTATTTTTCAGCTTTTACATTTATAAAAATACACATTCATATAAGTTTTAGAGTAGATTCTGTATATGACAACTGCCAGCATTTTAAAAATGGTAGTAGGATTAGCTTTATAATGAATTCACGCTGTTTTCCAACATAATTGGCCCTGAATGTTAATAGATTTCACATTGAATATTTAAATATAGTTTTCCCTAACCTGAATAAAATCAGCTTTACCACAGAGACCACTTTATGTTGGCATCTCACAAGGTGCTTAGACATGTATTATGCTAGGAAAATGATTTTTGAGGGATATAATTGGTATTAGGATTTGTATTTTATGTTTTATACATTGTATATTTTGAAACAATTAGATTTTTTTTGATAAAAGGAATTCCTGTTGTCATAAGGGGTGGATTTGGATTCATCCTAGGTGTTTATGGAGTCTTTTTTCTTCCTTTCTTTCTTTCAAGATTCCCACCTTCTAGCTAGCCTATATTGTATGGTGAACATTGTTCTAGGATCACTCACAAGGGAAGAATGTACATTAAATACTTTTAGAAGGATGAAAGCTTTTTTCTGCATTGCCATTATTCTATTCAAAATAGCAAAGCCTTGGGAATCCTTTGCTCCTTTGGCAAGTCCCTTCCACCTTTAACCTTCACCAAAGTGTCCTTTGCACTGGGCTGCCCCAGTTTCTAAGTGCAGCACCCTCATGGGTTAGTTGTCTCTTGTCATTGTCTCTACTCACTGTACTTACTCTCGATCAAAGCTTGTCCGTCTGAATATTCATTTCTTTCATTCATAGATTCCCCTTGCTCTCAAAGTGAAAATTAACTTTATAAATAAATCCTTCCCAGTGTGTCAAGGCTGGAAGAGGAGGGGAGGAGATTAGCTCTCTTTCTTATCTTAGATATGATCTATGATAACATGTACTAAATCATTTTAGCAATGCCCTTCTGGAAATAGTATTCACTCTTTTATTTATAATCTAGTCAAATAGTCCTAATGGCAAGAATTTGAGATTTTTTTTTTTTTTTCTTTGCGGTGCTGGGGATTGAACCCAGGGCCTTGTGCTTGCAAGACAAGCACTCTACCAACTGAGCTATATCCCCAGCCAGAATTTGAGATTTTTATATGACGAAATTGGACCATACTGAACATATATTTGTGTAGTCAGAGCTTTTACCACTCAAGACTCCAACTTGTGTTGCGTATCTGAATTACTCAGGCTGTTAAAAGTACAGATTTGTGAGGTAAACATCCAAGTTCTTGGCCAAGTCATATAATTAATGAAGATCAGGGTAGAGAATGACTTTCTTACTGAAAACAGTGATCTATACATAAACTACATATTACTTAACATAGTTCAAAGGTCTGAACATATTCTCAAAATTTGTATTAGCTACCTATGAGTTTACTCTCCATTCATAAATGCAACCATGAACCAAATTTTGGTAAGTTATAACTGTTTATATACAAAAAAGTTGTATTTTCATTTTCTAAGACATTATTTTACAGTTATACAGTAGTTGAGAATGGCTCTCTGAATGTTTTATCCAAGCGAACATAAAAACTTGTATAACCAGTTTGCAGTAATTGTTTATATTGCTTGCTCAATGCCAAATAGCTAATTGTTTTCATGTTCTTATATTATTATAGCAGAATTACAAGTAGATTCTAAACTTTTTTCTTGTTTTTGTGCTACATTGGTGTTTCTTTTGTAAACTATTCAACTTTGAAGACTCAGTGAACAGATTTGATATGACTTTACAGTTTAATGACACAACTGAAATTGAGAAATGTAGTTTTTCTTAATGAGGTCAGTCATTTTAACTGCTCTCCCAATGTTATGCTTATTCCTTTTCCACTTCTTGGATGTGTGATTTTGCCCCCATGACTTTTATTGTCTGGGGAGCTTTTTGACTGTGTTTTATATTTATTCACCCCAATAAACTTTTCATTTTTATTAGAGGATGTTCATTTACCAAGATGTACTTGAACAGTAGGTGAGTCACTGTGACATACCCCTTGTTCTATTTTCTCATGAAATATTTTTTTCCATTGAATCACAGAAACAGATGTTCTAACACCACCATGCAAAATCTTCTTTTATCATCTCATTTGAAAGTAAACAGACTGTTGTTCCTGTGGAAAAAAAGCACTAAACCTGATTCATTTACCAGAAAATTTTTCATTAAAAAAAAAATCTGTACATTTCCATTTTGACCTTTTCTCATATATATTTAATGAAATGCATTATTCTATGCCCCCACTTTTCAGCTCCTGATTCTCCCCCTCAAGATTTCTCTGTAAAACAGTTGTCTGGTGTCACGGTGAAGTTGTCATGGCAACCACCTCTGGAGCCAAATGGAATTATCCTCTATTACACAGTTTATGTCTGGTAAGATTTTTTTTTTTTTGGAAATAGTTCTGAGAACAAATATTAATCTGTAACATAGTAGGAATGTAGTTTTTTATTTCAGAATGTGATGCTGCATTAGGAACCTGATTATTAATAGGTTAGTCAATTTGCTTTTATTAAGAAGTAAGTTTTCTTATAATGTAGTGGTTCAAGCACAAATAATATAATTTTTGCAGTTAAAAGCAATAATGTTATGCAAAATTATACTAAATTATACTCTTAAAAGTCTGATTGATCAATTTGTATGATTACAAGCATATAATTTTAAACTCTTCTAAAATTTTACACAAACTCCATGCTACTGTCCTTTTAAGTTTCTTTAAAAAAATCAATTAAAATTTAGCTCAAAGAGATGTCTTCAAAAATCTGTTAAGGGCAGTTTTCCATTGAGAGGTAGTCAGCATGTTTATTTTTTCTCATTCCTTATGTGCTGATTGTTTGTTTATCCTTAATTTATGAGAAGACAGTGTGTCTTGTGATGGCTGTCTTACTTCATAAAAACTCAGTAGATTAAAATCCTCCCTTCAATCTAATATAAGTCCTCCTAGGAGGACTCACCAGTTATGTAACACATTTCCTAGTGGATTTTAAATATTTCTACTTGGAAAATAAAATACTTTATAAAACATGAGACATGCTCTTCCTTTTCTATTTCTGATTTGGAAGGACCAACACTGAGTTAGAAGCTGCGATATTTTAAGGTCTATTTTTCTTTCATAAATTAAGATTTTTATTTTCCCAGTCCCTCTTTAAACATTTTGCATACTGTTCTCTAGGGTTACAAGTCCTTGTGTTCTTTATTGCCTAATTCTTAGTCATTTTGTCTGGCTATGGCAAAATTGGGAGTGTCATGAGAGATGTTAGTGAAAAGGAAGCAGTGGGAAGAAGGTAAACCCCCTCCCCACATTAACCTACTCATTCATTCATTTAGCAGTATTGTTAGAGACACACACAGGACCCCTTCCCTCTAGGAACTTGCATTCTGAAGGGATAAATTCATTATATACCCATAAACAAAAATGAGGGAATCTCAGGAAATAGAGGTTTGCTTTTGAGAGAATGTTATTGGAAGACCTCATTGGAAAGGTAGCATTGAGTTGTGATCTGAATCACAAGAAGGAACTTCCTATGTGGGATGATCTGCAGGGAGGATCTTTCCAGAAGGAGAGAATGAACATCACCTACCTTAGCTCTGTGAAGAAATGTAGCTTGTTATTTTGAAGATTGGAGAGGTCAGTGTGGCTGGGAATTCAGGCACCAGGGAAGAATAATATTGGGGGCAGGAAGAAGAAAAAATTCAGGAACTAACCATGGTAGGAATTTGGTCTTAATTTTAAATAAAATTGGAGTTACTGGAGGATTTCAAGGACTTTGAGTTTTTTATAGAGAATGAATTGCAGGGGGCAAAGTTGTTAGCAGGGTTACCAGGTTGGACACTATTTTAGCAGTCTCTGCAGGAGATGATAATAGAGTAGAGGAGAGAAGTGGGCATCTCTGAGCTGTGAAAGATCAACTGACATGACTTGGTGATGCATTGGCTGTAGAGATTAAATGAAAAGAGAGAGAGAGGGGAATCAAAGATGACTTCTAGATGTTTGTATCAAGGTTGATGAGTCCTAGACATTTTTATGTCATTTACTAAATTAGAAAAAAATGTAAGCAAAATGGGTTAATGAAAGGTGAGAATAATCAACCATTTCACTTACATTATCACAAGACTTTTCTAACTGCAGTTTCCAGCCCCATATTGTGAGAACCTTGTTCCTTTGCCGTGACCATGTTTCTCTTCCCAGAGCCTTGTATATTCCTGGCATAATGTGTAGCACACACATGGCTGGAGACTATATCCTAAAGGATGCTGTTTACCTGGTTCATCTCTTTCTGGGTATGAACTGTTATGGTCCATGGGAGCCATCTACTTTAGGAACTTTGCAAAAATTCTAGTTGTTTTTAATTCTGAAATGCATAGTAGCTGGACTTGTTGAAAATAATTAGTAGCACTTATTATATTACTTAAGAATAAAGCCAGGACAGAATTTTATATGCTGCAATTCAGATGTTGTATAAAAACATGGCTTTTTATTTTCTGTAGCTTGTTCCTTGTGGTTTTCTTGCTATGATGGTAGGGATCGTGAAGGTCCTTATTTGAGGTAACTCATTCTTTTCTCTTTCTCCCTCTGGTCTTGGTTCAATCTCTCTTGGGATGTTTATTCAATCAATTCGAAGTCCAGCTCTCCACTTGTGCTTTTTATCTCATCTTTCAGAGGTATCCATTCTTTGTCTCTCTTCTCAAGACAGATTTTAGGAATAACAGAAGCCCAGTGAAGGAGAGTAAGGGAACTCTGGGTTTGTGACATTGTGGTTCATCTAACTTGGCTTTCTTGGGAATTATTTAGGCACTGACTGGTCATCATAGTTTCTAGTTTCAAGGTTTTTATTTTCCTTTTTACTTGGTTTATCCTCAGTGCTTGTCTTAGTCCCCTTATTCTTCTGGAAGATCTGTCTTGTTGGTCACATAGCTAGATATGTTCCATTGTGTTCTCTGTCCCAAATCTGTGCAGGATTTGGGAAAGTTACTTCCACATTCTTCTCCCATTCTAAATCATCTGCTAGAGAAACTTTTAGGTCTTGCTGGAGTACCACACTGAACAAAGCTTTTCTAAGGGGCTTACTGTTTTTCTCTCAGTGCTAAAAAGGAGCAGGACTTTATACAGAGGCAAACCCAATATACTAAGATTTCCCTCCCAAATCTATTTGGGTATTTTTTATCATTCTACCCTCACCCTAAGATCCTAGGACACTCCATTCTGACTAGTTTGCCCTTTTCTGTTTCTTTCTTTGTAGTGCAAGGTTTTTATTTTTTTCTTTTACTTTAGTGATAGAATTTTCCTTCCTTTTTACATCAGGCCTTAAATATAAAACTCTATGGTTTCAAATCATCTTGATTGGTCTCTTGGCATGCAAATGGAATGTCAGAAACACTGATCTCTCAATAAAACTTAAGTTCATTTTACACACATACACACTGTGTAGTTCAGGTTCCACTTTGTTCAATGTGATATTTAGGACATAAATCTGCCATTAAATAACTAATTGAAATGGAATCATTATTACTTGTTGAATGGATAAGTGCATGAAGATTATATTTTAAGAGTTAGAGACTTGATATTGACTTTTTCCTTTTGCATTTTTGCAGTAAGAGTAGTGGTGATTTTTTCAGACAATGAATTTCACAGTGGAATTGGATTAGATCACATAAAGAAAAAACACAAAATGAGATATATTCAAAAATATTATCTATCATTACTGAAACATATAAATTATAATGAAGTATATACAGAAGTTTTTTTTTTTTTTCAAGTTTCCAGCATCTTCTTACCAAAGTACTTTTTGGTAGCTTTAGCCAATATTGCTAAGCAAATGATCATAATCCTGGATTTTCTCATTAGTGATTACTAATGCTTTTTTTGGACTTTTGCCATAATCAGTTTTATTAAGAAGATATGAGGCAGGTATTGATGTAATGAACATGGATTTGAGACAGTGAGGTAGGATTGAATCCTGACTTCACTGCTTATCTGTGTGGTTTCCTTAAAACACTGAATTAATGGTGGATGTCATTGGTGGCAGGACCCTGCTCCAGGGATCCCTATTTCACTTATAAATCTCATTTACAGTAGTTCAGTTGCTCTAATAATTCTACAAATTCTCATAAGAGCACTCTTCTGGGTATTTTTTAAAGTATGTTTTTAAAATACAGGTTGTGTATTATATTTGTTATAGTGGATGACTTCTCTCTTTATCATGAATATTTCTCTACAAAAAAGCTCATGAAGGGTCATGTGTAATTTATTTCCACTACTGTATGAGTCATATATAGTTTATAGATGATGTGTTCAGAATTGGTTTTTATCCATTGCATTTAGAAATGATTTTGCCTTCTAAAGTTTGCTTTTTGAAATAACTTTTATCATCTATCAAGATGGTAAAAGTAGCATTTTTCCCTTAGTTATATCAATAAATTATGTTTCCTTGCGTTCTGAGGGCAACCACCATTAAATAAAACTGTATTTATTAGAGTAATGTAAATTTATTCTTTTAATACACTTTGAATTGAGGCAAAAGTGTGTTAGCAAACTAAAATAAAGCTTGTTTACTTACTATGTTTTTTAATTCAAGGTGGATTTGTTTAGCAGTTTTGCTTTCGTGTGTGTCAATAAAATTTAACATTTTTTCCCAAAACTTCTAAGTAAATGTCCTAAAAGATATTGCTAAAAGACTGTGGAATGAAAGTGATACTAAAAACTCTACTATATATGAATCTTGACTTTAAAATGTTTCTCAGTTTTCTTAATAATAAATATGAGAAGAAATTTGGTTCAATCATTTTGAGAAATGTTCACTAACTTCTGTGTGGAGATACAAAATATGTGTAGAACTTTAACATGATTTAGACTTATTAAAGATAAAGTATGCCTATGTGAAATAACTAAAAACTGCTTACTGAGAAATAGATTAGGAAGTCAAAATTACTCAAATGTAACTCTTTATTTAGGTATCACGGATCAAATAGTTTCCCTCATAACATAAAAACTTATCTTTGTACATGACCTTTTGTATGCCTTCAAAGTATGCCTGGTCCTGGTTCTTCCAGTTTCTATAGGTTTCCACCCTGTTAAAAATAACCTAATGGTCAGGGCACTCAGTGATAGGAATGGGAAGGGCCCATATTAGATTTCCTGAATTGACCTCCCATTGAAGAACGAAGGTGGTAAAGATAAATTAATGAGCTAGAGAGAATCTCCCTGGAGGCAACCTGTGAAGGACTGAAGGCAGGGTGACTTTTAGGAGGCTGGTTAGGTAGATGCAGTAGTTGGGTACGAGGGTGGTTTATAGAGTTCAACATGAGATTTCCAGTGGAATTATCAGAGCTCTGTCTGAGCTCTATCCTGCTAGTCATTTCTGTGAATCACTCTGAAGCTTGGGTGCCGACCAAGGCCACAAACAGACTATCTGTGGGCCACCCATGCTTCACTGGACTTATAAACGGTTCATGAATTCTGAACTAATTGTCAATATTTAAAAACTAGTACATACCCAGTAAAACTTCAGGTTCCTTTGTTTCTTATGAATATCAGAATACTTGTACAGTATTTACCCAGTGAAGATCAGCTGGAGATGAATAGTAATCGCCCTTTTAGGTGGAGTGTTTGCTCTGGTTTATCACAGTTCCTATTACCCCCCGTTTTAACCTAAATTTGTTAGTCATTTATTTTATTTCTCTGAATCTTGAGTTTTTGAATCCCTTAATATAGGGAGTTTGCTTATCATGTTTGTGAAATGCACAAAACTGGGATAGATTGCGATTTCTTTGCATTCCAGCCTTGGAGAGCAATATGTCCCAGAGGGCTAAAGAACTCAATCCAGTGCAGTAGTTGCCATTTTAAAACAAATGTTTCAGTGTAGTAGAATGAACCAGACCTATTACCCTATGTGTATATGATTACACAACCAGTGTAATTCTATATCACGTACAACCAGAAGAATGAGACATTATACTCCATTTATGCATGATGTGTCAAAATGCATTCTACTGTCATGTATAACTAATTAAAACAACTAAAAAAAAGAACAAATGTTTCTCACATATATTTTCTTAGTTATATTTGCAAAAATACAATAAACACAAGAACATTATCTCCATATTACCCCTATTTTTCAGTTCTAGAAACTGAGTCTTGGTGAAATTAAGGATTTACTTAGTGTTATAGAACTGAAGTTGACGGTCAGAATTCATACCCAAGTCTATCTTACTCCTAAACCCTGCTTTTCCCATTGCATTTGGAATAAATAATATTTGGAATAAATATTATAATTGGCATTTGTTCTGGAAATTCGGCAGTATAATTATAGGATTAAGGAAGTCAGCTTGATAAAGACAGAATTGTAACAAGAATAAGCTTATTGTATCAACTCCATAAGGGATATGTCTATCAAAAAATCACTGGTTTGTTAGTGGTCAGCATTGGATAATGGACTCTACTTATTATGAGACAATGAAATTCTACTGTTTCACATGTCAAAACAGTTGGATTACTTGTCACCACAGTTTGCTATGGAGAGGGTAGAACTTGTTGAGCAAAGAGAGATGAGGATAGTGGAAAACCTTGGGATCAAGACATTTGAAGAAATATTAAAAGAATGAGAATACAGCAATTTTTTTTTATTATCGTAAACAAATGGGATACATGTTGTTTCTCTGTTTGTACATGGCGTAAAGGCATACCATTTGTGTAATCATAAATTTACATAGGGTAATGTTGTTTGATTCATTCTGTTATTTTTTTCCCTTCCCTCCCACCCCTCCCACCCCTCTTTTCCCTCTATACAGTCCTTCCTTCCTCCATTCTTGCCCCCCTCCCTAACCCTAACTCTAACCCTAACACTAACCCCTCCCACGCCCCATTTTGTATCATCATCCACTTAATAGCGATATCATTTGTCCTTTGGTTTTTTGAGATTGGCTTATCTCACTTAGCATGATATTCTCCAGTTTCATCCATTTGCCTGCAAATGCCATAATTTTATCATTCTTTATGGCTGAGTAATATTCCATTGTATATATATACCACATTTTCTTTATCCATTCATCAATTGAAGGACATCTAGGTTGGTTCCACAATCTGGCTATTGTGAACTGAGCAGCTATGAACATTGATGTGGCTGTATCTCTGTAATATGCTGATTTTAAGTCCTTTGGGTATAGGCCAAGGAGTGGGATAGCTGGGTCAAATGGTGGTTCCATTCCAAGTTTTCTAAGGAGTCTCCACACTGCTTTCCAGAGTGGCTGCACTAATTTGCAGCCCCACCAGCAATGTATGAGTGTACCTTTCTCCCCACATCCTCGCCAACACCTGTTGTTGCTTGTAGAATACAGCAATATTAATAGCAGTGGAGTGGTTTTTAGTTTTTAGTTACTGGACATATCCTAAACTGGTTTAAGAAAAAAGGAATTTATTGGTACATGCAACTGAAATGGCCAGGGAAATACTAGATGGATGTGAGAACTCAATCATATCAAGAAAAGTGGGAAAAGATAAAGCTTGAGAGGTGGACAAGCCAGATACATGGAGTTTTGAGGCCAGAATAAGTAGTTTGAATTTTACTGAAAGTATAATGAAATGGTCTTGGAATGTTTTCTCCAGAGATGTGATCTTTGGGTGCAAGGTTTAAATGAAAATTTAAAATCCCTTATAGTACTGAGAGTCATTTAATATCCCTCCTCCTACTGCCTTCCTCCCTACCACAGTGTGTTTCTTTTGGGGGGGGGGTCTATTTTTAAGAATTCAATTTGTAACAGAATTATCTTGGTTACTTACTTCTTAAATAATATGAATAGTACAAAAAAATGAATATACTGCTGGTATTACTCTAACAAAGAACGGATCCCTGAAAAAGCTTAGTTTTCTTTTTGTAATTCTCAACCCATTTATATTTTATTGTGAAATAAAGACCCTTCTGTTACATGTTAAGCTCTAGTAGAATAGGGACTATTCCTTGTCATTAGTAACTGGCTAAATATCTGGCATACAAGAAGTATTCATTACAATTTTTAAACAAGAGCATGAACAATCTGGAGAAGAGATCACTGGGATGCACATCCTAATTTTGGGTCAATACTAATTTAAGTTTCTTAGTACTTTGGATTTTCATAGTCATATGCCTCATCTTGTATATGATTCTCTGATGTATTGATCCCCACATGAGAAGCAAAATCTGTGGAGAGAGGGTGTGAAATGGAATCCAGAATTGCCATCTTAGGGCAGCAGGGTGTTTATATGATTATTGATTACAGGAAGGCTAACTTTGAGAATTAAAGCTTTAGTTGGAGGAAACTAGGTTTCATACTATGGAACTAGTTCCATACTTTGGAATTCAAAAACTTTGTTAAGACTCAAACTCGATTTATGAGTCCAAGGATGATTAGTATGAATTCTGTGTAGAGATATAGAAATAGAATTGGAAAATAATAAGAATTTTCTCCCAAAGTATAAAGTTAAATAAAGGTGATTTCACAGAAAATAAGGATCAAATGCATTTTAGTTATGGCTTTCTGTAGCTTCTGCTTGCTTGAAGGTTAGAATTGTAATTGAATCTAGAGGTTTGCCTAGTCCTCAGCTTTTTTTATAACCAAACTTTCCACAGTGTTTCATAGTAATTGAAAACCAGATAATTTGAATTGTGTTCTTTGGCCAGGAATAACAATGTTCTAAACTTTAGGTTAAGACAAAATCCATGTGTTTAAATTTTAAAGCAAGGATTAAGGTTGATATCATTTGATTGAATTATCCTAGGCAGTCCTAAGCAGGATTGTCTTTGAGAAATGAAGCCTTGTTATGAGAAATGAATTTTGTGATGAGGTATTTGTTACTACTGAATAAAAAACAAAAGAAAGTGACTTTAATAAAGTTGAGAGAGCACTGAATTACCCAAAAAAGAACTTGGATTTCGGCATTTTTTCAATTTTCCATATTTATCATTATGATTTAGAAGACTTTATTAGCTGATTGTATTTTAATGTTTACTATACATTAAGTATTTGTATCACCTAGGCTTGTTAGAGAATATTTTTTATCTATACAGTATTTGGCAAATTTAGGGAGAAAAATATGTCTTTCTTATTTCTTTGTTTCATTCATAAGATTAATTTTATGATTATATTTATTGAACACACATAACCTAATTTCTCATAGAAAAATGTTTTGAGAACTATTCATGCTATTTAAGCCCTGCCAAGTAATTGTCAACCTTCTATTCATTTAAATACAATTTAATTTAGCCCAAAATTATTTACTCATTATTATACTATACTGTTATTGTTATTGTTCACTAAAAGTGAGTCTTTCTCATAAAAATTGTGTTCAGTAGCACATGATGCTTTAAAGTGTTAAATATGATGCTTTGGTCTCCACTTGTGCAAGAGTGGACAAATATTCAAACAGAGAAGAAAACACTAATGATTACCTGCTTGTCACCAATAATCACATTTAAATTATAAGTTCCATATGAAATTAAATTATGATATTGAAATCAAAAATTTACAAAGGGGAAAAGTAAAATTAATAGTTTTTAAAGAAGAGTTAGAAGGGAATTAGGGAGATTGATTCAGAGAAAAGAAGAAAAGCATAAGTTAATGTTATTCATAAAAAAGTCAACATAACTACTGCTACTTAAAAATTAAAAGATAATAGGATATTTTGAACTCTATGTTGACAACACTTAGAACTTGAGTGAAATCACAAATTCCTGATAAGATATAATGTACAGCCTTCAAAGGAATGGAAAACCTGAATGCTCATAACTTTCAGAAAAGCAATGGCGGTTAATAACTCAGTATCAATCTGGCAACTCTGAAGTCCTTTACTGACTGTGGGGATGATATCCTTTAACTGTGGCTGTAAACCCCTTAAGGCCAGAGACTGAGTCTTTTTCACCTTTATTTTCCCATCAAACATTTACTGATTTATTTCAGTCTCTCAATAAAAATTCAATCAGCTAATGGAAGAGGATATATTATTCACTCAGTCTTGCTTTTTCCAGCTTCACTGAGCTTTGAGAGCTCCTAAAATTCATTTTACTTGGTTTTGATCAGCTTTCTCTCTTGCTTTCCTTAGAATTTATCCCAGATTATCTTCTCTGCCCTTAAGCCCCTTGCTAAATCTTACCTCATTCACAGCAGATAACTCAACTTCCATTCTAAACTGAAAATGAAGATGGCCATCTCAAAAATTTTATTGCCCCAATACCCTGATCCCCAAACTTGTCAACTCATGTACATCCTTAACCTTTGAATCCATTCTCAGGGATAAAATCTCTCTCAACCATTCTTCTTTATGTCTTCTGGATCCTTATTACTTGTCTCTAAGCTTTTGGAACCTTTCATGCCTGGCTAGTTTGGTCTGTTGAATACATAATTACTAACACTGATTCTACCAAACAGTGCTAGATACTTATTATTTTAGAGTCAGGTATAACTTGGAAGAGCAGTTTCATTAGATAGTAGGAAAATTAGTGAATTCACTGATTCATATGAGGAAGATAATCATTCAGTAAAGGTAACTGAATGTTGACATTATTTATTTTGGAGATCAGTATTTAGTGAGCAAAAGGATTAAAATACAATGTTTGGATAATAGCAGATTACATTTTAAAAAATAAATTCATAGAAGCATACAGGGATGGATACACCATTAGGTTAGATTACCTACATGAAACAAAATATCAAATAATGAATTATAGTTTAAGATCATGACCTTTCAGAAAGTCTCAGGCCTTATGTAGGAAACCACACATATTCATACTTAAGGAAATGGGGAAATTTGTTTGTCTTCCATTGATTTTGGTAGTCAAGATTTCTTCATAGACAGTTATTACTTATCATGGACTTAATGCTGTAAAAAATACACGAAGAAATTGGTAAAGCAAAGAAATTGCTCTTATGCTCCACTATTTCCTTTATGACCTAGATGTCAAATGTGGTTGCCTTTTTGAGAAAAAAAAAAAAATGTTAACTAGCAAATTACTTCATCTCAAAGACTAAATTTTTCCCAACCTAAGATATTTTCTTGGCATGAAACATGTTCTTCTATAAGTGAAGATAAAACAAAAACAAAAAAAACCACTTTATCTTATATTTATTCAGAGTAATTTCAAAGTAATCCAAATTTGTGATTTTCCAAATTAAATTTCCAAGTTTTAAGAATAGTCTTTGAGGTTTAATATTAAATCAGTAAAACGATGACACTGAGGCCTGCCCTTAATTTTTTTCTTAGTTTTAGCTTTTCTTGAAAAGTAATCTACTTCAGAAATTAAGTATTGCATGACATTTATATTCCTTCCATTTCCACATAGTCTATGACTTGGGATACTTAAGAATTAGAAATACTTTGTCAGTTGGGCCTCCTCTCTTCCTCTCCCCTCCCTACCCTACTTCCTGTTCTACTCTTAGCCTTTGCAGAGTCACTCCCCAGTGAGTAGCTTCCTCCATCCTGGGGCTGTGACTTGGTCTCCTCTACTCTGATCTTAAAAATTTCTTTGCTATTGCTTTTTCTTTTTCTTTTCTTTTGCTACTGTAGAAAAAAGTTTATTAGTTTTGTTGTTAAGGACATCATGTTGTTGTCTCTATTTTGAGGATAAGATCTGTATCTTACTTATATTGATGCCAGTCACAAAGTAAATTTAAATAAGTTTTGTTGAATTTTTTTAAACATAGAGTCCATAATATCATCTTCAAATTCACAGGGAGCAGAGAAGGCATCTATGTCTAGCACTGGCTAAATATTCAGATATTTTCATTTCTCTATTTAAAAGACTTCAATAGAAGACAACAAAGAAAATGTTTGGATAAGTTATTTTTTAAATGGACCAAAAATAATCAATAGACATATAAGAAGACATTTTGTTTCACTTGTACTCAGAGATGTGCAAACTAAAATTAGAGATTTTTGTCAATTAGATCTGCAGAAATTAAGAAGAGTTTGCCAAAATAGGTTTTCTCACAAGTTATTGCCATGACTCTAAATAATAATTTAAACTTTGGAATGGTGATCATTTTGGAGCAAAAGTCATTAAAATAAAAAATTTACTCAGTCTACTTGTCTTAACAATCACACAACTTAACAAGCAGAAATAAAAGTACCATTATGAAAGGTATTTTTTTGAAGGATGCCTGCTGCCTCATTGTTAGTAATAGCTAAAGAAATAAGAGAAACCCCCTAAAAGTTAATTCTTAGAAGAAAGGCTGAAAAGCTGTGATACCTCCAAATTATGTAATTATGTATAAAAATATAATGATTTGAACTTTTTATTAACATCAGAGAAATTAAATCAAGGTTCAGAACACATATTTTTATATATGAAAATAAAGCATGATGATGGAATGAACACATGAAAATTCTATTGTAATATTTTAAACCAATAAGAACAAAACAGATTTTAAAACTAACCAGCTAATAAATACCAGGTGTACAGCTCATTATAGCAGTGTCTCAGCTGGGTTTCTTTTGTGTGGGAGGGGGCGAATCCTCTTGGCTGTTGAATTGCTCACTAGTTGGCTCCTTGGAGAGTGGAGATCTCACACCTTAGACTAGAGTTTTCCGTGTCACAACCAGTTGGGTAACAGCTACTCAGAACAAGGAAGACGGAGTTGGATCCTCACTGACAGTTCACTTCTCTCTCCTCTTCCATTCCCCTTAGTTTTCAGTTTTATGACAGAACATTTCATGCAAAGCAAAGATACATTCTGAACTGTTTCATTTAAAGTTTATTTATGCTCAGATCTCTTTATATCTTATTTATTAAAATATCAATCACAATCCTAAACTTAAAAAAAAAAAAACCCAAACATATAAGACATAAGTATCTGAAAACTTTTTGCTAGAATATCTTATTTCTTTTGGTAAACCAGAATAGATGTACAAATTATATCAATTTATGTCTACTGAAATAAATTATTGCAAAATTTATAAAGACTTCTTGTTACTAAAATATCTAAATACTTGAGACAATTTATTTTAATGTGCATTTTCTAAGTAATTTTTGATTCTGCTTTATCTACGGAACAAAATTTGGGTATTTCTTATAGTAGCCAGATACTTATCTGCAGTGTTTTGCTGTGAAGAACCAGGGCAAGAAGATCCTGATGTAAGGTGCATTGAAAAATATACTTGAAGAGTAATAATCAAAATAGACATAAGGCAATTAGATTACTCTAGCTAATACCATAGCTTTAAAGATCTGAATTGGATTAGCTCTTCTGCAGTATTCTGATGACTGTGACCTATGAATGACAGCAGTGTGGAATTGGGTCATGTTTCCATGATAAGGCATCTTTTTCTGAGACTAACAGCCACAACATTAAGAGTTTTAAAAGCTCCTCTTCTTTATTCTCAATGAAGTCAAAGAAAGATCTCCCTACTGCTTTTGGAAGACAGTGTCTAATGAAACTATTTCAAATTGCTGAATGGTCTGGCTAATCCCACCTGTCTCCAGTCATGTATTCTGAATCCAAGATTTTTCTCACCACGCTAAGCTATCCAACTATTTTACAGATAACAATACTTACATTTGGAGTAAATTGGCACTTCTGAAATAGTAAAACCATAGCTGAAATGTTATCTCTTGGTGGTTACCCTTAATTCATGTAAAACCTGTTATTCCTCTTAAGGATTTCCAGATTCAGATATTTCATGAGTAAAGAAAGAGTGTTTTCTGTTTAGAGGGAATATGCAGTTACTTCTTGGGTGCCTTGTGTTTCCAGAAAAGAAAAATATGAGTGCACATGAGACATTCTTTTTTCTGTGATATTGATCATATTACCTTATTGAAATTCCATAATATTTTATTATTCTAAAATGTATAGTTCTCTTTTAAATGCACATTTTAGCATTACTATAAATATATGTTCATTCCTTGTTTTTAGATACTAATCTGTGTTCCATTCAAAACTGTGGAAACTGAGTGAATGTGACTAAAATAAAATAATTGAAGTGCTAAATTACTTGCAGCATTTTATTCATTTTGATTTTTTTTCTAACCTTCCTGAGATTTTGGTACTTACTTGGAGAGTTTTGAGTTCATATTGATTTGACTTATTTTCTGGAGTGTCATTTTTAAATACTTGTAAGATTTTGACTAAATGAGAATTGTGAGCTGTTTTTTACTTTACTGTATTTTTTTTTTTTATAAGTCAAATTTTATGTCTAGGCATGAGGGTAACTTAGCACATTTTACAGGCAGAATATTCCACTCACTAACTTTTTTTTTTTTTATTATTGTATACAAATGGGATACATGTTGTTCTCTATTTGTACATGGAGTCAAGGCATATCATTTGTGTAATCATAAATTTACATAGGGCAATGATGTTTGATTCATTATTTTTTTTCCCTTCCCCCCCAACCCTCCCAACACTCTTTTCCCTCTATACAGTCCTTCTTTCCTTCATTCTTGCCACATTCCTTATCCCTAACCCTAAACCTAACCCTAAACCTAATGCTAACCCTTCCCACCCCCCAATATATGTCCTCATCTGCTTATCAGCGAGATCATTCGTCCTTTAGTTTTTTGAGATTGGCTTATCTCTCTTTGCATGATATTCTCCAATTTCATCCATTTGCCTGCATACGCCATAATTTTATCATTCTTCATTGCGGAGTACTATTCCATTGTATATATATGCCACAGTTTCTTTATCCATTCATCAACTGATGGGCATCTAGGTTGGTTCCACAATCTGGCTATGGTGAATTGAGCTGCAATGAACATTGATGTGGCTGTATCTCTGTAGTATGCTGATTTTAAGTCCTTTGGGTATAGGCCAAGGAGTGGGATAGCTGGGTCAAATGGCGTTTCCATTCCAAGCTTTCTGAGGAATCTCCATACTGCTTTCCAGAGTGGCTGCACTAATTTGCAACCCCACCAGCAATGTATGAGTGTTCCTTTTTCACCACATCCTCGCCAATACCTATTGTTGCTTGTGTTCTTGATAATCGCAATTCTAACTGGGGTGAGATGAAATCTTAGGGTAGTTTTGATTTGCATTTCCCTTATTACTAGCGATGTTGAACATTTTTTCATATATCTGTTGATTGCTTGTACATCTTCTTCTGTGAAGTGTTTGTTCATTTCCTTAGCCCATTTGTTGATTGGATTATTTGTATTCTTCGTGTAGAGTTTTTTGAGTTCTTTATAGATTCTGGAAATTAGCACTCTATCTGAAGTATGGTTGGCAAAGATATTCTCCCACTCTGTAGACTCTCTCTTCACATTGCTGATAGTTTCCTTTGCTGAGAGAAAGTTTTTTAGTTTGAATCTATCCCAGTTGTTGATTCTTGCTTTTATTTCTTATGCTATGGGAGTCCTGTTAAGGAAGTCTGATCCTAAGCCAACAAGTTGAAGATTTGGACCTACTTTTTCTTCTATAAGATGTAGGGTCTCTGGTCTGATTCCGAGGTCCTTGATCCATTTTGAGTTGAGTTTTGTGTAGGGTGAGAGATAGGGGTTTAATTTCATTCTATTGCATATGGTTTTCCAGTTTTCCCAGCACCAATTGTTGAAGAGGCTATCTTTTCTCCATTGCATATTGTTGGAAACTTTGTCTAGTATGAGAAAATTGTATTTATTTGGGTTTGTGTCCGTGTCCTCTATTCTGTACCATTGATCTACCTGTCTATTTTGGTACCAATACCATGTCGTTTTTGTTACTATTGCTTTGTAGTAGAGTTGAAGATCTGGTATTGCGATACCCCCTGCTTCACTCTTTCTGCCAAGGATTGCTTTAGCTATTCTGGGTTTCTTATTCTTCCAGATGAATTTCATAATTTCTTGCTCTATTTCTGTAAGGTACATCATTGGGATTTTAATTGGAATTGCATTGAATCTGTATAGCACTTTAGGTAGTATGGCCATTTTGACAATATTAATTCTGCCTGTCCAGGAACATGGGAGATCTTTCCATCTTCTAAGGTTTTCTTTAATTTTTTTCTTTAGTGTTCTGTAGTTCTCATTGTAGAGGTCTTTCACCTCTTTTGTGAGATTGATTCCCAAGTATTTTATTTTTTTCGATGCTATTGTGAATGGGGTAGTTTTCCTAATTTCTCTTTCTGAGGATTCATCACTTATGTACAAAAATGCATTGGATTTATGAGCATTGATCTTGTAACCTGCTACTTTACTGAATTCACTTATGAGTTCTAAAAGTTTTCTTGTGGAATTTCCAGGTTCCTCTAAATATATAATCATGTCATCAGCGAACAGGGATAGTTTGAGTTCTTCTTTTCCTATTCGTATCCCTTTAATTTCTTTGGTTTGTCTAATTGCTCTGGCTAGAGTCTCAAGGACGATGTTGAATAGAAGTGGTGAAAGAGGGCATCCCTGCCTTGTTCCAGTTTTTAGGGGGAACGCTTTCAGTTTGTCACCTTTTAGAATGATATTGGCCATGGGCTTAGCGTAGATTGCCTTTATGATATTAAGGAATGTTCCCACTACCCCAATTTTTTCTAGTGTTTTGAGCATGAAGGGGTGCTGTATTTTATCGAATGCTTTTTCTCCATCTATTGAAATAATCATGTGATTCTTAACTTTAAGTCTGTTGATATGGTGAATGACATTTATTGATTTCCGAATGTTGAACCAACCTTGCATCCCTGGGATAAAACCCACTTGATCGTGGTGCACTATCTTTTTAATATTTGTTTGTATGCGATTTGCTAAAATTTTGTTGAGAATTTTTGCGTTGATGTTCATTAAGGATATTGGTCTGAAATTTTCTTTCCTCAATGTGTCTCTGTCTGGTTTAGGTATCAGGGTGATATTGGCTTCATAGAATGAGTTTGGGAGGGTTCCCTCCTCTTCTATTTCATGAAATACTTTGAGGAGTATTGGAATGAGCTCTTCTTTAAAGGTTTTGTAGAACTTGGCTGAGAACCCATTTGGTCCCGGACTTTTCTTTGTTGGTAGGCTTTTGATGACCTCTTCTATTTCATTGCTTGAAATTGGTTTATTTAAGTTGTGTATGTCCTCCCCGTTCAGTTTAGGTAATTCATATGTCTCTAGAAATTTGTTGATGTCTTTGAGGTTTTCTGTTTTGTTGGAGTATAGATTTTCAAAATAGCTTCTAATTATGTTTTGTATTTGAGACGTGTCTGTTGTGATATTTCCTTGTTCATTCCGAATTTTAGTAATTTGAGTTGTCTCCCTCTTTCTCTTTGTTAGTGTGGCTAAGGGTTTATCAATTTTGTTTATTTTTTCAAAGAACCAACTGTTTATTTTGTTAATTTTTCCAATTGTTTCTTTTGTTTCAATTTCGTTGATTTCGGCTCTGATTTTAACTATTTCCTGTCTTCTACTACTTTTGGTATTGGTCTGCTCTTCTTTTTCTAGGGCTTTGAGCTGTAGTGGTAAGACGTTTATTTGTTGATTTCTACTTCTTTTTTTGAATGCGCCCCATGAAATAAATCTTCCTCTAAGTACTGCTTTCATAGTGTCCCAGAGATTTTGATATGATGTGTCTTTGTTCTCGTTTACTTCTAAGAATTTTTTTATTTCCCTCCTGATGTCTTCTGTTATCCATTCATCATATAATAGTGTATTATTTAATCTCCAAATATTGGAGAAGTTTCTGTTTTTTATTCTGTCATTTATTTCTAATTTCAATCCATTATGATCTGATAGAGTACAAGGTAGTATCTCTATCTTCTTGTATTTGCTAACAGTAGCTTTGTGGCATAAAATATGGTCTATTTTAGAGAAGGATCCATGTGCTGCTGAGAAGAAAGTGTATTCGTTCTTTGTTGGATGGTATATTCTATATATGTCCGTTAAGTCTAAATTGTTGATTGTGTTATTGAGATCTATGGTTTCTTTATTCAATTTTTGTTTGGACGATCTATCCAGTGGTGAGAGAGGTGTGTTAAAATCGCCTAGTATTATTGTGTTGTGGTCTATTTGGTTTCTGGAATTGAGAAGGATTTGCTTGACGTACGTGGATGAGCCAATGTTCGGGGCATAGATATTTATGATTGTTATGTCTTGCTGATTTATGCTTCCCTTAAGCAGCATGTAATGTCCTTCTTTATTCCTTCTGACTAGTTTTGGTTTGAAGTCCACATTATCTGAAATGAGGATGGATACTCCAGCTTTTTTGCTGTGTCCATGTGCATGGTATGTTTTTCCCCATCATTTCACCTTTAGTCTATGGGTATCTCTTTCTATGAGATGAGTCTCTTGCAGGCAGCATATTGTTGGATTTTTCTTTTTAATCCAATCTGCCAGTCTATGTCTTTTGATTGATGAGTTCAGGCCATTACCATTCAGGGTTATTATTGTGATATGATTTGTATTCCCAGTCATTTGACTCATATTTGTTTTTGACATGATTTGGTTTCTCCTTTATTTGGCTATTCCTTTAGGCTAGCGCCTCCTGTTGCTGATTTGCATCGTTGTTTTTCATCTCTTCCTCATGGAATATTTTGCTGAGAATGTTCTGTAATGCTGGCTTTCTTTTTGTAAATTCCTTTAGCTTTTGTTTATCATGGAAGGATCTTATTTCATCGTCAAATTTGAAGGTAAGTTTTGCTGGGTATAAGATTCTTGGTTGGCATCCATTTTCTTTCAGGGCTTGGTAAATGTTGTTCCAGGCCCTTCTAGCTTTTAGGGTCTGGATTGAAAAATCTGCTGATATTCTTATTGGTTTCCCTCTGAATGTAATTTGATTCTTTTCTCTCGCGGCCTTTAAAATTCTGTCTTTATTTTGTATGTTAGGTATCTTCATAATAATGTGCCTTGGTGTGGGTCTGTTGTAATTTTGTATATTTGGAGTTCTATAAGCTTCTTGTACTTGGTTTTCCATTTCATTCTTCAGATTTGGGAAATTTTCTGATATTATTTCATTGAATAGATTGTTCATTCCTTTGGTTTGTTTCTCTAAGCCTTTCTCAATCCCAATAATTCTCAAATTTGGCCTTTTCATGATATCCCATAATTCTTGTAGATTCTGTTCATGATTTCTTACCATCTTCTCTGTTTGGCCAATTTTGTTTTCAAGATTAAATATTTTGTCTTCAATGTCTGAGGTTCTGTATTCCAGGTGTTCTACCCTATTGGTTATGCTTTCTATGGAGTTTTTAACTTGGTTTATTGTTTCCTTCATTTCAAGTATTTCAGTTTTTTTTTTTTTTTTCAGTATCACTAAGTCTTTATTGAAATGATCTCTTGCTTCCCGTATTTGGTCTTTTAACTGTTGATTGGTGTGATCATTTAATGCCTGCATTTGCTCTTTCATCTCCTCCTTCAATGCCTGCATTTGCTCTTTCATCTCCTCATTTGCTTCCCTGATCGTTTTAATTATGTACATTCTGAACTCCCTTTCTGACATTTCTTCTGCTGTGCTGTCATTGGGTTTTATTGATGTAGTATCTAGGTTTGTTTGGGACATTTTCTTCCCTTGTTTTCTCATATTGGTCAGCTGTCAGTGGGACCCTGAGATATTGCAGATTTCTGCTATTGGCTTATAGTGTCCCGGTAGATTTCCAGTGTATCACCTCCCAGCCTTCAGTAGCCTGAAGTCTTGGAGGAACTTGATAATGCAGTGCTTCCGAAGAAAGCTGCCCCTAGCCCCTACTGGTTCTAGGGCTTGGAGCTGGCTCCGTGTGGAAAGGCTCTCACTGGGGGCCTGCACCATGCAGCTGGCCGTGTGGGGGGAGCCCACCGCCGGAGTGTGGAGGCTACCTGGGGAAGACTCTAGCTGCCCTACCCTACTATGATTAGCCACCCCTATCTGTGCCTGGCGCCCAGGCCAAGTTTCGCCCAGTGGGGGAGACTCACCCCGTGACTCTATTTTTGTCCAAGTCTCTCAATGCCTCCCCTTCTAGAGTCCTGGGTTCTGAACCGACTGGAGATGCCGTCACCCTGTAGGTCGCCATCTTGGATCGCCCAGTGGAAAGAGCCTGCGGCCGGAGTGGGCAGAGCCGCCTGAAGAAGTCTCTGGCTGCCCTGCCCTGATCCCAGAGTCTGCTTGCGGATCGAAGCTCTCCATTGGCTCAGAGACTTGTGGCTGTCTCTATGTAGAAAGGCTCTCACTGGGCGGTCTGTTCCGAGAAGCTAGCCTTGAAAGGCAACTCCCACCGCAGGGGTCCAGGTTGCTTGGGGAGGTCGCTGGCTGCCCTGTCCTGGTCCCTGAAGCTGCTTGCAGGCCAGAGTATGCCGCGCTGGCTCCGGAACTTGGAGCTTGTTCTGATCAGAAAGGCTCTCAGTAGGGGGCCTGCTCCAAGAACCTGGAGAAGCTGGCCGTGTGGGAGGGGCCCAGCACCGGAGTGCGCAGGGCTGCCTGTGGAAGACTCTAGCTGCCCTGCCCTGGTCCGATAGCCACCTCTATCTGGGACTGCCACCCGGGCCGAACTTTACCCAGTGGGCAGACTCACCCGTGGCTCTATTTTGGTCCGAGTCTCTCAATGCCTCCCCTTCTTAACTCCTGGGTTCTGGAGTGACTGGGGATGCAGTCCCTCTCTAGTCCGCCATCTTGGATCGCCTCGTACTTTACTGTATTGAATACATACATTATTTTCAATCTCATTTCCATTGAATAAGTAAGGTATTGCTCACAGTCTCCCTATTTTAGATACTACTATACTGTATTTACTATTTTTTGTAATGGTCTGAAGTTAATGTCATTTTTATATAATATTTTAAAGATGTGTTGGTTTGACAATTAGTTGTAGAAGTAAGATTTTGCTGATATTTAAAAAGAACAAACGTTTAAACAAGTAAAGTATTAGTATGAAAGGGAATAATTTAATTACTTTGAATACATAGTACTCCTAGAGATCCTTTAAAATTGGCCAAAACTGTAATTATGAATGTTATTAACACTTGATTGAATTACTGAATGAACTTGAAAAGAAATGAAGTTAATTCACTGAAGTATTCTGAAATTCACTATTTTTATATCTTAGGATAAGTAAAATCTTTATCCTATTAATCTAAATTAATACATTTCTATACATAAATGCTGCTTTTGATATACTTGTACTTAAAAAGTATATGGAAATTTTTAATTTAAAAGCCAATTATGCAGATAATATTTTTCTCTCTCAGGGATGTATCATCACTTAAAACTATTAATGCAACTGAAACATCATTAGAGTTTTCAGATTTGGACTACAATGTTGAATATAGTGCCTATGTAACAGCTAGCACCAGATTTGGCGATGGAAAAACAAGAAGCAGTATCATTAACTTTCGAACACCAGAGGGAGGTGAGTCTTATGGATATAGGCCAATTAAAATAATATTATGCTTAAAAGAGTATCCAGTATCAAAATATTTCGATAATAAATGCATATTACTGTTGTCATCATCATCTTCTCCTCTTCTTTCTCTATCTTGTCTTTCTTTCCCTCTCTTTTTTTTGTGTGGAACCCAAGGCCTTGCTTCCTAGGCAAGCACTCTACCACTAAGATACATTTTCAGTCCTAATATCCATTTTCAAAATTGCATATACTTTCTAGTTATGTGATGTTGGAAAGCTAATTAATCTTTCTTTGCTTCTATTTCCCATCTATAATGTGGAAGCAATATCATTTCTATTTCACATGGTTCTTATGAGGATTAAATAAATTTATGATTGTAAGTGCACTCAACACAATACTTACATGACACACAACAAACACATCTGTAATTTCTGTTTGTTAAATGAAAGAAAATGCATGAAGTCAGCTCTCTACCTTTGACCTTTATTTTCCAGTTTCAATTAAAGGAGATTTCATGTTATGTTTTCTCTATTGGAAACTTGTTATAATGTTGTTTTAAAATCTAGAGTAGTAGGTAAGATTTAGAGCCAGGGTAGTATTTTATGAGTAAAGAAATCTGTCTGTCCTCTGCTTAAATATTGGTATGGTAGGGTGGCCCCAATGAGTCTTCTGGTAGGATAAGCCAGGGTGGATTTCACTTCTGACATCTAAATAGGTACCAAGTTAAGTTGTTTTTAAAAAATAATTCTCATTACTTTAGTTTAATAAGTATAGGAAAATCCAGGTATTTCAGACAGTACTGGAGGCCAAAAGTACAGTTTTTTTTGTTCAATTATTTGTTTTATAGCACCCAGTGATCCTCCCAGGGATGTTCATTATGTAAATCTCAGTTCTTCATCAATAATTCTCTTTTGGACACCTCCTTCAAAGCCTAATGGGATCATACAATATTATTCTGTTTATTATAGAAATACTTCAGGTACTTACATGCAGGTAAGAACTGAATTTTCTCTTATTACATTCTTTTGTTTTGTTGCTAATATAGACTTGCCTTGGTAGAAGAATTTACTTATTTTACATTCATAATTGTGCATAGACATATTTTATAAAACTTTCACTAATGGAAAAATGTGGTGGAGAATCAATACCCCACACATCTATATCAGTTTTATGTATATTTAAATAACAATGAAGATGCCACCTATTTAAAATTTTGTATGTAAAGGTGGCCCTCAATTATACTTCCTCTAAGAACCATTCTCTAAAGTGCTGGGGTTCCTTTATTCTCAAAGTTATTTTTCTTTTTAGGAGAGTACCAGGAATTGAACTCAGGGGCACTCAACCACTGAGCTACATCTCCAGTCCTGTTTTGTAATTTATTTAGTTGTTTAGCGCCTTGACTTTGCTGAGGCTGGATTTGAACTTGTGATCCTGTCTCAGCCTCCCTAGTCACTGGAACTACAGGCATGTGCCATGGAGCCCGGCTCAAAGTTATTTTCATAGCTAAAACCATTTTCATTTGGTTTGCTTACAATATGAATTGTTTTAGTGTTTGGATATGTTTGTGTTCTTCTTCCTTTACAATTTTTTGATTATTGTCAAGATGTTATTGTTATTATAATATTATCATTGTTTAAAATCTGGTCTAATGAAGATCATAGTAATATAATTATTTTAAATTTGTGGTGTGTAAACTTCTCGGCTTGTACTGATTGCAGTGGGCACTTTCTGGGATGTGAATGATGATAGTTATAATAGATAAAATGCATTTAATTTAGAAAAGTATTTTCAATATTTTTCTCACAGAATTATAGTATTTATCCAGATTAAGTTTTCACAGAACTCTGTAAAGGAAAAAATTGGAGTGGTTGCGATTGAATCAAAGGTAAAGAGAGTTAGAAGATAATTTGGAAAACATTAGAGGAAATTCTGCCATTTATAGAATACATACTGAGAAATTATTGACTGCATGTTGATAGTGATTTTGGCAAGCCTTTGTATCTTTTTAAGTAACAGGAGTGTAGAGATAGAACTTTGTACTTCTGAGTTGCCTAATCCTGTTGGTGCTTGACAACCCAAGATGAGTCCTAGAGTCAGCTCTTGTGTGTGACAACCTCTGGGACTGAGGCAAGGCTTGGTTTAGTGCAGCCACGGTGCATTGCAGGCTGGTGAATAGTTCGGGGCAGAACTTTGCAAGCCATCTCCGGATTAGCCCAGTAGAGAGAACAAGTCCAGAGGCTGGTTCAGTGTTTGCATTCTGCCCTCTAAAGCTGGGGTTAAGTGCAACTACTTAAAACTTCATGCCAAAAAGAAAACTACTTTATAGAAGACATGTAGGTATAGAAATAGATGTAATTGTACAAATTTTAAAAACAAATTCCTTAAGAGCAAACAGTTTTCTGTTTTACATCAAGCAGTTTTTACCTTCCTTTTTGTTCTGCTCTGTTTATGGAAGAAAAAATGGAGACTAGGGAGGCAATTTTTTACCACAGTATTGTATACAAATTTAACAATATTCATTATATCATAAAAGACATTCAAATTGCCATTTTTCTTCTTTCATGCATTTAACAAGCATTGCAAAATAGTTTCTATAGTTCTACATCTTAGCCATGGTTTTGCCTCCGTACAATTTGCTTACAGCTTATATATGATTATATCTGGTTCTCTTTGTCCACATCTAAATGATCAAGTACAAACATCTAACTATGGTTTCAACATGCTCTTCTAAACATATATATTCAAACTTGGGTATATCATATGATCCCATTTGCAATTCGTCTGTCTTAGAACATGTTATCTTTTAAGTCATCTTAAGAATGCTTTTAAGTGTGACAGCTGCAAGAGGGCACAGGCTAATGTTAAAATGTTTGAGAAGTATAGTCTCATATTGCTTAAAGTTCATTCCTGCTTTAAAGTATTCCTAAGGTTATTGTTAAAAATAGCATTAACATCTTTGCTACCTGAATTTCTATTTTGGATTGGTAGAAGAAATCCTCTTAGCAAGAATTGTATAGTTGAATAGGCATATAGCTTTTTCCTTGTTCTTTCTTCCCTTCATTCCCCTCCCCACAGAATTTGTAGAATATCTCATACTGGGTAAGTCAGATTAACTCCTATTCCAGGTATCTGCTGCTTTTCTTAGCTCCCTTATACTGTAGCAAACACTTTGAAGAAAAAGGACATGTGACATTTATCTTTCCTTTCCCTCATTTTCCTGGAACAAGGTCATGCATAACTTTAATGCTCAATAAACACTTTAATAGAAAAAATATAAAATTATTTTAATTGCAAACATTTTCAGAACTTATAGTTTTGGAACACCTGCATTTGGAGTGATCTTTACTTCTTATCTTAGTGTACTTAATCTCTCTACCACTACTTGGCAATCCATCTTGTTCTTCCTTCATTTGTCACACACTGTGTTTTGTACAGATTATTAACTCTTGTCCATTTTAATTACTACCAATTTATGTCATGTCTTTTCAGTGTGCCTGGCATGATGCCTTATATAAAAAGCACTAAGTAATTTTGGTTGATTAATCAAATTTGAAAGCTTTTTCTAAATACTTTCTGAATATATTTGTATAAACCAAGGAATAATCCCTAATTAGATAATTAGAAACAAAAGGCATTTTTGGGGGCAAAAGTAAATAGGTGAACGAAATAATCATCTGGATAATTGATCTCTTTTAATAAATTTGTTACATATCTATGCATGCTGAGTCATACAACCCAGCAGGACTTCTGGTTGATTCAAAATCATTCATTACTCATTAGTCATCAAGGTCGTAGGTAATTAGCATAAATTCTGCAACAAAGAAAAATTAAAATTTATAACAAGAAGCTTTAATTAATTAATACTTTTAAGTTATACTTTATTTTAGCCAGTTATTTCATGTATAAAATAAATGTATTGGAAGGCATTACAATTTGTACATCTTATTTTGTTGGTTGTTATATGACTTTATTATGTCTATTTCCAAATAAGTCACCAAAAAATGGAAGTAAATATTTATTTCACTCACTCTTTTCTTCCCTCAAATACTGGCAAAAGAATCACAAAAGTTTGCAGAATTTAATTTGTGAATAAATTTCAGAACCATCTCGTCTATAAACTTGGCCAAACTGATTATACTGCTATCTATTTTAAAAAAAACTATTACCACTGTTGTTTTCATTGTATGCCAACTATGGTATTAATTGCTTTATGTGCCTCATTGTAATCTAATCCTTGAAGCTCTCTGTAAGTGGAGATGATTATTTGCTTTTTATAGTTGTGGGAAGAGAAGTTTCTAGATTAGATAATCTATCCAGGGCTTCCCTGCAAGAACTTGAATGTAAGGTCTGTGAAACTCAAAGATTTCCACGTGGGTTGGGATGATTCAGATTACTTAGTGTAAACAGACATTAATATAAAATTATACTAATTTAATGTGTGCTTTTAAAAATCGGTTTTCCTTTATTTCAGAATTCATTTTGCTTTATGTGTTTTGTTTAAAATTTTCACCAGAAGGAAAACAATTGCATGAATTCCTTAAATATTAAAAAAAAAATTCTTTAGGATAAATATAACTATCAGGAAAGAGAACTTAAGTTTATGTCATTCTGTACATTAGAGAGTGCATCTGTTTTCCCTTTGTGCCCCAAGATTGTAGAAAAGAGGACTCACTAAAGATGCATAATAATAAATATTTGAGTTTATAGAAAGAGGCAAACACTTTCATAATTCCACTATCATTAATGGGAGGAAAATTTAAAAGTTTTATAATATTTCCAAACTTGTTTAAAAACAGTGAATACATCGAAAAATACTTTAGTGTTTCATAAGGAAAACTGACACTGATC
This sequence comes from Sciurus carolinensis, assembly GCF_902686445.1. Lineage (NCBI taxonomy): Eukaryota > Metazoa > Chordata > Mammalia > Rodentia > Sciuridae > Sciurus > Sciurus carolinensis. The sequence continues at coordinate 138,293,763 of NC_062216.1, forward strand.
AATACAGCTATAGTGTTTTCACTTGGTCACTTGACTATTCCCAACATAAGCTTTGAATTTTTGCTCTTTGTTATCTTGTTTATTGATTTTTTAAAGAAAATTTTCTATCATCTATTCTTTTAAAGCAAACATATTTCCAGTTTAATTACTGCAATGAAACTAATCTATATTATTTTCCTAAAAATTAATATATTAAAGAAAAAGACAATTACTTTGGAACTTTCATGTATACCAAAAACACATTCTGAACCTTTAAAATGATATGTTTATTTTTCAGAATTTTACACTCCATGAAGTAACCAATGAGTTTGGCAATGTGACCGTTTCTGCAATAATAGATGAATTGGCAATATTCAGCTACTATACATTTTGGTTAACAGCAAGTACTTCAGTTGGAAATGGGAATAAAAGCAGTGACATAATTCAAGTGTATACAGATCAAGACAGTATGTAAATGAAAAATATTTATTAATATTAATTAAATTACTTTAAAACTTTGCGATTGTTTCACATATTGGTAATAAAATCTTTTTAGGCATATTTATCATTATAAGAATTTGGAAATTCGTTTAAGATAGAAAACTGTTACAAAAACAATACCCTGTTCATTTCATGAATTCTGCTACCATACATTCATTAACATTTTCTTGCTTTTATTGCTTCAAAATATGTCACAGTCCTGCTATTATAGACATGAAAAACGCTTCTGTATACAAGGATGAATTTTCTAATAGTTAATATTTTTGTCCTTCTGCTTTAATAACATGTTTTTTTAGTTCTCCAGCAACTTGCTTCCTTTTCAGACTTTGAATTCACATAGGACCTCATGCAGCACGTTTCTTTCATTGTATTCATGACTAATATACTCAGAATAGCCTTTTTTTTTAACTCAATAGAAATTTCTTGTATACAGTTTCTGCAGAATCCTGTTTGCACTGAATATTTTGAAAACTATAATGACTGAAGTTCTTAAATTTTTTTTTCAGCTGTGACAATACAATAAGTGGATCATTGCCTATTTCCTTTGTGGTTGTTTCTGTTGTCTATTTATTTTTAAAGATTAGTCTCCTATTGAGAAATGAATCTGACCTATGTTTCTGATGACAGTAAAATTCCATATTTTATTATTTGGAAGGCATAAGCTGACAGACACTACAAGCATGAGAAATGAATGCTTACCTTGTTGGAAAAAATCTTTTGAATAGTTGACAATTTGATCAATGAAATACAATAAATAGGTGGAAATGTAAATTTGAGAAGTGTTTAGCAAAAATGTTTTAGTATAATATGTGGTCAATATCATTTTGGGCTTTCTTTAAACATATCTCTCCCAAGATTTTTGCAACCTATAATGTCTTAACAAGTATAATTATAGCACATGAATAATAAGCATTTTACTATATACTGCTCCAGGTAGGATTTCAAATTTACATTAATAAAGGTGAGTCTCAGAATACAGCTGATAGCTGAGAACTAGAACTTTTATAAGTAGAGCAAATTCTTCAGCTACAAATGTGGGTTGGTAGTCTGTTGACTGGAGAGATCTTGTTACTTGAAATCATAAAACCCTAGTATTGGCTATCAACATGAGCTTGAGCAAGTCACTTATTGCTGAGTATGTTTCCTCATACGTTCAATAGGATAATCTTTAGAAGAAAGAAGCCAAATATTATTTAGACAATACAGACTGCCAAAATATTTAAATACTTGAGCATACATGCACTCAATTTTCTCTCTCTCTCTCTCTCTCTCTCTCTCTCTCTCTCTCTCTCTCTCTCTCACACACACACACACACACACACAGTCCATGCTGCAAGAATGAAAAGTCAAGAAAAGATTATATAAAAATAATTCACACATGTATTAAAGATGGCAGGGTTCATTTTGAATAATTCTCAAGTAATTATTAAAAGATATTTTATATAGGTGATGTTTACCACATCTGCATTTAAAAAATAATGTAAGAACTGTCATGTAATAGATGCCATTTCAATGATTGTACTCAGTTTGTGCATATAAATTCTAGTTAGGATAACCGATGATTTTTATATTTTGCTCATTACCTATCATAGTACCCGAAGGGCTTGTTGGAAACCTGACTTACAAGTCTATTTCGTCAACTGCGATAAATGTAAGCTGGGTCCCACCGTCTTACCCAAATGGTCTCGTCTTCTACTATGTTTCACTGAACTTACAACAGATTCCTCGCCATGTGAGACCACCTCTAGTTACATATGACACCAGCATATATTTTGATAATCTGGAAAAATACACTGATTACATATTAGAAATCACTCCATCAACTGAAAAGGGATTCTCTGATACCTATACCGCCCAACTACTCATCAAAACTGAAGAAGATGGTAGGCTAGACCCTTTTATTGCCTATTAATCAGACTATTGTTCTCTTCATTTATATTACTTTTTATAAGAAGCATTATTCTTACAACTATGTACTCTGTTCTCAAGTAATGAGCCTTTCAATAAACATGTTCTAAGTTTCTTAAAATTAAAAATCTGCTAAATTTTTATTGCTAATTTGCTTTTGTTTCATTTAATATTCTCTTTTTCTTTTATAGTACCAGAAACTTCACCAATAATCAACACTTTTAAAAACCTTTCCTCTACCTCAGTTCTCCTATCATGGGATCCCCCAGTAAAGCCAAATGGTGCAATAATAAGTTATGATTTAATTTTACAAGGACCAAATGAAAATTATTCTTTTATTACTTCTGATAACTATATAATTTTGGAAGAACTTTCACCATTTACATTATATAGTTTTTTTGCTGCTGCAAGAACTGTTAAAGGACTCGGTCCTTCCAGTATTCTTTTCTTTTACACAGATGAGTCAGGTAAGCCGGAATCCACATTCCTTCAAATGATTTCATTGTTCCAGCACTTGCTCTTGCTCTAAGGAACAGCATGGAAAAAGAAATATTCGATTGTCTATTTGTAGCAGGCTTACAATTTTTCATCTACTTTGTCAAATTTCATTTCCTAATTTAATTTTCAGAATTAAGTGTTCCGTTTAAAGCTACTTTGGAGCTATTATGTTCCAAGAACAAAAACATAATTACTATGGTATTTGTTTCTGAAATTAAAAATATGATAATTTTCTAAATCCTTCTTAACTAGTGTCCTCGAGAAGCTGCAGTCACAATGCAATTTCAATGCTACAAGTTTATGAATAAAATTTTGTGATGTATTTTCCTACAGTGCCGTTAGCACCTCCTCAAAATTTGACTTTAATGAACTACACTTCAGACTTTGTATGGCTGAAATGGAGCCCCAGTCCTCTTCCAGGCGGTATTGTTAAAATATACAGTCTTAAAATTCATGAACATGAGAGTGATACTATATCATATAAGGTAGGTTGACTCTAATAACACATGTTTATTTCAAAAATTCTGAGATTGAATTAAAATTTTGGACATGTAGGTGGAATTGACTGCTTTAAAATTAAACAAAACCTTTCAAAAATATTTGTTTCTTATAACTTAAATATTCTTCTGGAAAACATAAGAAAGCATTTGCCAGATATGTAAGCTGAATACTAAACAATTTGTTTAGATTTGTAACTCCTGGACATTTATAGTTTAATAACTAATGGTACATCATTTTGTTAATGCTGGAAAGTATATAGTAATCTTTTTATGGCTTATTTAAAACCTGTTGTGAATTGCAATATATATCTATAATTATAAAAAGAAATACCAAGTGATTTTTTTTAACTTTTCTAAAAGCATTTATACTGGACTTTCAATACTCTTTCCTGATAGCATATTATCCTATACTCATTGATTTAAGATAAATACTCACTCTTTTACTTTCATTACTCATTTATTTATAACCCTAAATATTCCTTCCTTTTTCCATTTTTTTAGGATCCAGGATCAGTAAAAATTACCCCAAGAACCAATGTAACAAATGGTCTGAAATATATGTGGCATGATTGCTAGCATTTAATTGCCAAAATATATCATAATTATTTATCATTTATTTAAGAAAGTTTTCTTATTTTTTTTCAAAGATGGTTGGAGTCCTGGAATGTTCTTATTTAATTACAACAATAGCAATTCAGAAAGTATACAGTAAACATATTGTCCAATATTATATGTATTATAATTTATTACTATGGTAAATCATTTTTATAGCATATGCCATTTACAAAGTGAATAGTGAAAATCAAAAGCAGTGATTAAGGTTCTGTCATCAGGAACAAAGACTTTCTTTCTGGAGAACAGGATATTATTTTAAAATCTGATAGGTTAGGTAGAATTTAAATTACATGACTCCATAAGTATAGAATCTGTTTCCCAGAAGTGTGAAATTATATTCATGATACAAAGCCTCTAACCCTCTATTATCTATCTCTGGTTCAGTCTCAACATTTTCCTATTTTTTAATTTCCTTTGTCTGTACAGGTTGTGGGGAAAGGAAATATCAAAAGGAAAAAAGAATAATTTAACTGTGTAATCACATTCCTAGAATAATTGTGTATATGCACTGAAGTGTGACTGCATGTGTATGATCCTATCTCCTTAGAATGGCAGTCTCCAAAGCAGACACCCTTAGCAGAGTGCTAAAGCAAGGGTTTTGACCTCACATTACCTTGTTCTGACCTTGCCTTTGAGACTCACTGGGGTTCACTAGGGAAATGACCTAACCTCTTAAAACTAAGTGTCTTTAAGTTGTATAAGTGCAACTACTTAAAACTTCATGCCAAAAGGAAAACTATTTTATAGAAGACATTTTCCCTTCCATCAGTATTCATAATCTTATTTTCTTTAAAACTCCTTTTATGCTCTAATACTCTAATGACATTCTTACCTTTTGTAACATTCAGTTGATTACATCTGTTTTCTTCCTCTGCCTAGCTTCCACTCCCAATATGTTCCATTTTCCTTTCTTTTTCATCTACCCTACATCCTGACAGTATCAGTTTCTACTACCTTTTTTTTTTTTTATTCTGTTTTTTTCTTCTTTCAAATTTGGATTTGGGTTTGTAGAAGAATAATAATTCCAGAATCATTCCAAATGTTACTGCTATCTCAGTCAATTTACAGTGGTCCTCAGTGAGATCAATAGGTATTTAGGTCACTCAGAAATACTGAGTGACTATCCAAAAGTTACTCTCTTATCTTGCCTTGTAATCTGTTGAGTTCAATTCTTTTTCTGGGTATTAGTCCTTTTAATTAAATTTAAATTTACTTGTTTTATGTTTAATTTCTTCTCAGTCAGCAGTTGTTTGTAGATTTCTTTAGGTAATATAAAGTTTTCTTGATTTCTGGGACCATGTCTTATGTGTATTTAAAATCTGTAGGTCATCTATCAATACGCTTTGCAAGTAGTAAGCATGAAAAACAAGAGGAAATAAGGTGATACACTAAGTTCCTAATATATGCCCCTAGACATTATTTTAAAATGTGACTCTAATTGTAAGTGCCTCAAAACCTAATCTTCTTGTTGAATTTCTGCAACATGTTTTGTATTTTTACAGGTATAATTTAATAGTCTTAAACTTTTACCATCTAGGAAGTTGTCTTATCTCTATGATAATAATTGTTTCATCTTAATGGTTTTCTTTGGTTAAGATCATTATCTTTGAATGAAAATTTTACAGTTAATGGTAAATTTTTATGTGACAATGCATATTCTTTGGTCAATTGTGATAACTCTTGTTCTTCTCATTTTTTTGAAAAAAAATTATCAAATTAGAAAATTCAGAGTTGTCTGTAAAACTCCCAGTTGAAGCTCATGGAAGCAGGCATTTTGTTTATTGACTGCTTTATCCCCAGTGCCTCACATACAGAGTTGGTAATTGAATTAGTTTATATAGGCATGTTAATGTATATTAAAAAAGGAATTTTGAGGAATTCAGGATAATTCAAGTGTTGCTGATCAAGCACAAATTGGATTTAAATTGAAAGTCTGAATTTTTAGCAAATTTAAGGGAAATAATGAGTGTATAATTCCAAGTAAAAAATCAGAGAAACAAGATGGAAATAAAATACCCTAGTTTTTTTTTAAGTGACAGTCATGAGATTCCTCAAGACAAAGAGGTTACTGCCTAATTTATCCTTGTAGCCTAAGCTGAGCACACCCTGTAACCCAAAATAAATGTTAATATTCATTTTAATTAAAAATCCATTAACGCATAGATTAAATATAGAAGATTCCCGTATTGTATTAAAATATTTCTTCTAGTTGATGGTGCATTTAACTCAGAATCTTTTCTTTCTTCTTTCTTTTTCATTTTTCAGAATATTTCAGGTTTTCAAACTGAAGCCACACTTGTTGGACTGGAACCAGTCAGCACTTACTCTGTCAGCGTATCTGCATTTACCAAAGTTGGAAATGGCAATCAATATAGTAATGTAGTAAACTTCACAACCCAAGAATCAGGTGAGACAAGCTGAAATGTTTCCTTTTATACTTAACACGTTTTTTTCCCCCTCTCTCAGTTTATATGATTGTTTCATTATTCAATATTTCACTCAAAAGGAAATTGAATTTTAGTACTTTAAGTATAGACTGAGTTTTATTGGTGAAATCATATGTATGCATATATTTTTTTTCACCGTTTTTCTTTTGGAACTGAGAAAGTTGAAATAAGACTAGTTTTGTAACAAAGTAGGGTTCTGGATATCTGTGAAAATTACCTAATTCTTTTCTGAAATAGGTAGGAAGAGTGGGAGAATTAACTAGCAATCACTTTTAAGTTTTTATGTGTTAAACTTTTATGATGATTTAGGTTTTTATAAAACATCTGTATGTTTTTTTTAAATTGAGTAATGACATTTGAAAAGAAGGAGTCACTACATAAGCCCTCTACTTTTCCACAGTACCCATGTCAGGGACTGTGAAATATCTCTGCCCTAATTCACCATCATCTTACCTACTACAGCTCAGGTACTGATGTGTGCTGCATTTTGCCCTTGTGTGGAGACTGAATGGTTTTCATTTATGACCTACTTAATGGTGGCTTAAAAGTATACTTTTCCTTCTACCAACTGGTCTTTATATTTAAAGACATTTCTTCCTCACCTTTTTTTCTTGTGTCAGTTATGATCGAATGAGTGCAAATTCCTGTTCCAGTCATTTCTTCTTAGCATCTCTGAATGCACTCTCTCTTTTCAGTGAAACTCTAAAGTGAAACTAAAGACCTCTCACTGATGAATTAATAATTTTTACATTAACTTTTGAATACCTGAGTCTTTTTTAAAAAATAGCTTTCCTATAAGACTAGACAAATAAATAGTATTCACAGTGGAGAAAGTGCAAGCTCTGAAGTCAGAGTCTGAATTTGAATCTGAGCTCTGAGATTTTCTAGTTGTATAACCTCACAAAGGCTCATGACTCCCCTGAGTCCCTACATCCGCAACTGAAAAGAGGCTTATATCAGCTACAGCCATCTACTAAGGTCGTGGTTAAAAATATTTGAAAGACCCATATAAAGTACTTATTAAATTGTTAGACACACGGTAAATTACAGATGAGGAAGTCATGATTCAACCACACTGGATGGAAAGGGCCTTCAAAAAATTAGAGAAGAATTTGGACATCAGCCTTCTGAATACTAGTGAAAAGTGGAGATGACTGTAGGAAATGCATATCATAGTGAGTGATTGTATATAAAAACATCCAACTTAGAAAAAAAATTTAATATTTACATATGAGATAAATAAAAATCTTGTAGGAAGTACTCTGTAAACCTGTAAATATTTTTATCAAAAAGGATAAAATTATGCCACAAAGTTCTATACTCTAATTGGTTAAGTAATAGAAAAATTTTCACCTTTAGGCATTGTAACATCACTTGTTATTTATTTTGAAGTTCATAGAATCATTGAAATGGATGTTCATGATAACCAGGTTTATAAACTAAACTTACGCAGTTGTCAATTATCTTATGATAACTTGTTTTATGAAAATATTATTTCGTGTTTTTAAAAATAAGGAAATGCCTTAATAAATGATACTTGTTAGAGACCTTGATCATCCTAGAAATGATCTTTTCTTCATATACATTTTCCTAACTTTCTCCTTCTTTATGGATGCCTTTATCTTACAGAAGAAAAAAGGTTTATAAGAGATAAATTTATGCCATCAGAAAGAATTGTAGGCAAGTCACAGATTACTGGAGTATGCTTTAAATCACTATGTTTGCATAATGACAAGAAGTTATATTCTTTTACTATTATTAGTTTGTAATCTACAAATTAACTATATACTAATTTTCCTGCTACCATTCTCTTTTTACTGTAATGATAAAAGTTATCCTATTAGTACTGTTAGGGAACATCGTTGAACATTTCATGAAAAGTAACCAGTCTCCAATATGCAGTCGCTTTAGTGGACTTGAGTATTATTTTTCATCTAGGTCAACTAGATATAGTGGACTACTGAGAAATTGAGTTCAAGTAAATTCAAAGAGGTTTTAGGGAAAAAAAAACACCCTGGGACTGCTTAAATATTTTCTCTAATAACTTCTAAAAAGTTGGAGGATTAGGTTCTCAAGATTTTCCCAAAGAAGAACCCCAGTATAAAACCAAGACCCCTAAATTGGTTATGGGTTTTCCAGTACTGTAAATCCTGGATGTATCCCATTAGGGAGGAACCAGCATCTATATTTGCATAAAAAGGTATTGCTAAGATTGTACCTTTCTGATTAAGAGAACAGGTATTGACCACTATGTGGGCTTGAGGTGCTTCTGAGGATTTGAGAATGTAATTACTTCTTGGACCTAGGAAAATATTCAGTGACTGGTTCAATATTGTAAGCATTAACCAGATAGCATAGAAAGTCAGCCAATAGCATTTGATTCAATCTATGTAAAGAGCTTTTTGAGTGTACATTGAAAGATGATTCTTTAAATTTTTATTCTTTCTGCACTCCTAAACATGATTTCATCTATTATATAATTAAATTATTTACTGTATTTTATGCTAGCCATCAGTTTTAACTTTTGGCATATGTTTGTCTCTGAAGTTCCAGATATCGTGCAGAATCTGCAGTGTACGGCAAGAAACTGGCAGTCAGTTCTAGTGACATGGGATCCGCCCAAGAAATCAAATGGAATAATTACACATTATATGATAACGGTTGAAAGGAATTCTGCAAAAGCTTCTCCCCAAGATCTCACATACACTTTTGTAAAGCTTCTTGCCAACACCTCATATGTATTCAAAGTAAGAGCTGCAACTTCGGCTGGGGAAGGCAGTGAGAGCACCTGTAGTGCCAGCACACCTCCTGAGACAGGTAACTTACTGGAGGTGTTGAGCATTGGTAGGCAGGGTTGGGCACTAGTCACTACCATTTACTGCTGCAGCACTTTTATCTAACCATATAGGACAAATGTTTAAAATGCAGCACGTTCGGCCCTAGCCCTTATGCTACCTGCATCCAGCTGTGTAGCACATGATCCCCTCCCTCCACAGCACTAGAAGACTGCATGGAGGGGAAAAAAAAAAAAAAAAGAAAATCTGTTTTATTGAGTTTTTATCAATGTAAATTATTGCAATTTAAAAGAAGGAATGAATTTGCAGACTTCTCAGTTGGGATATTTTTTTAAAAATTATTTTTGTAGCATCATTCTAGATGCTTCTCTGGTTACAGGATCAGACTCATTTTCATATATTTTCTTTTGCTTTTATCATCAGACTATTTATAACAGAATGGGTCATAAGTTCTAGTTTAGAAGAAACTCTCCTTCTTTATGATGCTCCTTCCTATTACAATCTCCCTCTTCCTTCTACTTTCTCCTATTGCCTGCCTGCTCACATAAATTAAAACCCGATTCTTTCCTGGTAACACCACTTCCTTGGATAAAAAGCCCTAGTGGAAACTGTGGCCATTGGCACATCCAGTCCCCTTATGTTGAAGACCTCATTCCCTTTATGTTGGAAACCTCTTTCAACTTTTCCCCTCTTGTGAAATTGCATCCCCAATTTTGTTCATGTTTCCCACCTTGAGGCTGGAAACCCAGAGCTGTAGGACATGGCCTGCCTCTTCAGCATCTAGATGGACATCCTTTCCTTGTCATCCTTCCAGCGCAGTTTTCCTTCCACTGTCTTCTTCCTTTCCAGGCAGGAATGGCTACCTGTCACTAACCCCATCTCCTGCTTCTTAGGTCTCAAACCATGTCCTCTTGAGTTGTCTTCCAGAAAGATTGCCAACTGAGAAGATCCCACTGATTGTTTTCCTCAATCTGAGGGCTGCTGGATATTGTTGGGAAAAAACAGAAATCATTCTACCTTGTTTGGTGATGAATTAATCTTCATAATTGTCCCAACTGTTCCACCATCTTCAATGTGTCTCTTGTAAGAAAAGTCTGCCCATTTTCCATAGGAATGTTTTGCTCCCATTCTGAACCTAGTCTACCCCCTTTTTCATCTATATCTGATTTTATAATTTATTTTATTAATAGCATTAATGCTCTCTTTCACATCAAAAGTTATCCTTATCTCTATTATACTCTACAGATATCTTCTCTCAGAATATCCTTGCCTTCCTCTTTTCAGGGATCTAATGATTCATTTTTACTTCAATGTTATGTCTCAAACATTACTCCATCCATTTATTCTACTCTCTCTTGAATTTTATACTCTTTCTATTCCTCTGTCTCTTTCTCATGTACACAAATAGTTGGAACAATTCAGCTGGGAACTGGGTTGGCATTAATCTCAAGCATTCAGAAAGGAATATGGTACATGAAATGTCCTTTACCTCATTTTTCTGTGTTTATTCTTGATAATAAGTTGGATCCCAAACCTCACTGTTTATGTGATTCTTTCCCTTATTTCTCCTATATATTATTAGATCTTATCAATTGCATTCCTACCATGGTTCTTCAGTTTACCCCTCATCTCATCTTATCTCTTCTCTTCTATTCTGTTCTCTTCTTCCTCTCCTCTCCTCTCCTCTCCTCTCATCTCCTCTCCTCTCCTCTGCTCTCTTCTCTTCCTTCCCTTTCCCCAACCTCTTATCCTTCCCCTTTTCCTTCCTTCCTTCCTTCCTTCCTTCCTTCCTTCCTTCCTTCCTTCCTTCCTTTCCTGGATATTGAATCCAGAGGTGCTTTACCTTTGATCTACATACATTCTCAGTCCTTGTTGTTTAGACAGGGTGTTGCTAAATTGCTCAGGCTGGTCTTAAATTTGCAATCCTCCTGCCTCAGTGTCACAAATAGCAGGGATTACAGGCCTGCTGGGATTGCAGTCATGCACCGCCATGCCTGCCTACCCCTTATTTTCAATCTTGACTGTCACCATATACAGTAGACTCTTGTTACATCCTGTGTTGATAACCTCAGTAGCTGTATTAGTCAATTTTTCATCACTGTGACCAATATATCTGATAAGAGCAACTTAGAGGAGGATTTTACTTGGGGTTCATGGTTACATAATCCCCAAGGGCATGCCCCAGTGACCTACTTCCTCCAGTCATACTCCATATGCTGCCTGTAGTTACCACCTATAATTTATAAAATTATTTATCCATCAAGTGAATTAATCTGATTATGTTAAGCTCTCACAATATAATCATCTTGCTTCCAAACATTCCTGCATTGTCATGTGAGCTTTTGGGGGGACACCTCACATCCAAGCCATAACACCCTAATATAGCCTGCCTATCTGTCCACCTACTCACTTTAATTGAATTGATTCTAATATACAATTCATGTCTCTTATGCTTTGTCAGTTGAAGTTCATTATCTGAAGAGTAAGGGGTCTGTGAAGCAGAAAGGTGAAGATGAAAGGCACAATGTGTAACACTCAGTCCAGATTATTTCAGGTGTTTTACTTAGTCTCCTTCCCTACAAAATATATTCTAGAATTTGTTGCAACTGGAATTTGTCTCTTCTCTAGGTTTTCTTTCTTAAATGCCTCCACTGCTTCTCCTTATACAGCTGATGCATCCAGCTAGACTTTATTCATTCAGCACAATAGATTTAATTTATTCTTTTACCAAATATTAGTTAAGTACCTACTGTGGGCTAATGATTGACTAGATTCTCTTATTTAAACATACCGAACATATTCTTGCCATTTTAGCTATATTATTATTCTCCCTTTTGATGTCACACACAAATTTATTCATTCTTCAAAGTTCAGCTTAAATGTGGGGTCTCCACTAAACTTTCAACGGCATGCCAAACTTTAAAATGATAGATTCCTGGACTTCAAATCAGGCTTACTGAATCATAGCCTCAAGCAGAGAAGTCTCTGAATCCTAATACTTCTAAGCATCTCTCTGGGTGTTTCTGACACTCTGAAGTTTGGGGAAATACTGGAGTAGATTACCCAGGAACTTTTGAGGACAAGCAAACAATGTCAGACAGGTCTTTCAAGGGGTGACAGGTGTTTTCCCAGTGGGAGGGAAGCAGATCATTTCTATGTAGAGTCTGCAAGAAGGAAATATGTTCAAATCCAGGCATGTGGTCTGCATCAGGGTGGTCTAATACAGGTAAAATGGACAGAAGCTGAATTTTAGTTAACTGACAAATAAAAAACAGAATAGTAATTCTGAAATAAATGAGGGGTTCAGACCTCCAAAATCAATGCAGAGTGCTTGTTAACACTGAAATTTGGGAACCACCCAGTTCCACTCTAAGCTCTTTGCTTGTAGGGACCACATCCCATTTGTCTTTGTTTAATCAAAATTTCTAGCAGAAGGTCTGAGGCATTGTGGGCACTTAAATGTTGAAGAAAGAAATGAATTGTTTTATCTAAAATTTATTATTTTTCACAAAGGTATTTACTTCACTGCCTTATATTATTTCTGTACACCCATCAGGCAAAATTATAAATATTATCTACTGGGAAGATGTAAAACTTATTTTAATTAATAATTAGTCATTCATATGAAATATAAAGTATTTATTACAGATTAAATAACATTTAAATTTTTTCATCTTTAAAATTAAATTTCGGGTCTGATATGTACTTATATTTATGAATATAATTCTTATTAGGTAAATTTGTTTTATCTGGGTTCACATGAATTGTTTGAGGGTGAGAGATTAGTAGGAACTAGGGATTCATTGTTCAGAATGGAAGCAGTTTTATAGCTGTTGCAAACTTCTAATTTATGGTGGTCTAAGATTAGTCACAGTGTATAGCAGCTCTGAGTCATTGACTCTACTTATTTTTGACATAAAGTGAAATCAAATTTGGCTTACTCTCTCACTCCTGGTGTTTGACCTTAACATTCCTCCTAGGGATTATTGGATATTTTTTCAGTATAAACTTGGTCATATGTGGACACAGCTAAACATGCATCATGGTGATCGAATTTATGAGGAGATTAATGTTTTGTGTCTAAACTGGTTCCATTATCACAGTCAAACATGCTGAAATAGGGCAGTAAAAATGAGGGTCCTCAAAAGCATAACATGGGTACTTTTAAAAGCATGTTATGCCAAAATACATCATTTGTACCAATAAAAACAATACAAGTCCATGTGCATAGAAGACAACTTTTAGAACCTTAAATTGGCTCAAAGTACATACAACTATCCATATTACCATTAAGTCTTAGTAAATGTGCTGATTTAATATCAAGATTTAAAAACTTGGTCTTTTGTGGAAGATAATTTTTATAGTTTGGGTTAATTTAAATCTCTTACAAGTTCTATAATTCAGAATCAAAAGGGAAAAATATAAGCTATATTCATCAGATGTCAAAACTTAAAGGGAAATAAAATATGAAGTTGCAGATTTTATGACTGTCCTTTTCAGCAGTGATTTCTTTATTAATCTTTTGTCCAATGGGAGCTATCTCACATATGCCGGAACCCACTGGAAATCCAATGAGCTTACAACTTTATCAATGATAAATATGATTGAAAATATATTCAGTTTCCTCCATTTTTTAGTCTACTTTTATTTCCTTGGATATCATTGCACTGTTTATCAGAATATGTGTAAACTCTCAACCCTCTTCTGCACAGCCCCCCCAAAACTACTTAAGAAACAAATCTATTACTAACATATTGAGATACTTTCTTTGTGGATTTCCCTATGTGGTGCAGGGATTACTCAGAACTATGATTATGGCTAACTCTGATCTCCATTTACCAGCTTGTTTTTTTTAAAAAATAAAATATTTATATCATTTATAAGAATTTAACAATTCTTATGCAACATTAATAGATTGAATGTGGGTGGTAAAAAGGTTTCTCATATTTGTTAGTTAATGCTCGAACTCAAAAATGCACTTTTACTTTACTTACATCCCATTCACATTGCTTTCTTCTTCCCATCCTCAGAATCCATAGGATAAGTCAAGGATTCAGAAAACTGTATGTATCTCTTTGTTCTTAAGCAAGTGAATTGTCATGTTCTACTTACCACAGTGCAATTGCCAAAAAATACAAGACATTATAGTTGCTTGTCACTGATCAAAGAAATTCAGGTGTTATAGCTTTCAAACAGATTTCATTATTATACATAATAGTTTTTTTTTATGGTGACCAACTAATAAGTGTCTTTTTTACACTTCTTATAGTACCTTGAACTGCTGGCCAACAGATATGTATTAACTGCTTATTAAGAATGTTTAGAGTTTGTGGTTCAAGACCCAAGCTTGAGTGCCAGAAGAAGTTGGGGATCTCTGCCTTGTACATTCAAGTAAATCCACTACCATCCAATGCATATAAAGCCTTGCATATATCCAATGTATATAAATGCAAACTCACATAACATGGTTAATTTTAAAGGTTGAATCATAATAATTCAGGAGAAATAGATTTCATTCAAGGGTTTAAAGAAAAAGTGGAATATGAATTGAATGTTGCTTACCAGCAACTTCAGAATTGAGAGGCTTAACCTAATTACATTAACCTAATTACAGGAGGATGAGTTGGTATTTGTCTCAAACCTTGAATTTCATAGGAAAATACTTTGATATAGAACAATAAAATCATCAATTTTTTAAAATATTATTTTTTGTTGTTAGTATACCATAAGAAAATATCAGTTGTGTATATCAAAGCACATTTCTCATTTGAAGTTATCTTGGATGGTGGGTTTCAGGGAGATAAGAAGGATATTATGGATGGGCTGGAACACTGAAGGTGAGCCACCCTATGGTACAATCACTATTAATGAAAATAGTGAAGTTAATAGAGAAGAGTAAACAGAATCCCAAAATGCAGCAAGGGAAAATGTTTGGTGGAGAAAGGAGTGTAATATGAGGGGTCAGGCTGAGATATAAATTGACTAAAACAGAGGGCTTTTTATTGGAAAAAGTATGGAAGGGAAGGTTAAATTACAAAAATGAAAGTTACTCTCCCAGTTTTGCATGACTGTCACCAAAATTTGAATATGATATAATGGAAAATTGGATAGTTTGTTCAGTTTAGAATAAGAAGCAGCATAAATAAAGCATAAAAATAATGATTTCTTTTTGGATATTTTCCTAAGTTAATCTCTTTAGATAGAAAATAATTTGTCCATTACACATTTATTGAGCCTCCTAAGTCACAAACAAAATTCTCATCATTTCAATGACCTATAGATCTCATTTTCAACCCAGAATTTTCTTCTCTGATTATCTACTTGTCCCCTCCTTTAACTTTTTCAAACTATTCTTAAATTTCACCTCTAAAGAGCATTTCTGACTTAATTGGGTTGAATTTCCCCTGCTAGATTTCTTCTATCCCACTTTCCTACTTTTCTATATTGTATGTATTATGTATACTGTCATCTATGGGTCCGTTCTGACTGTAATATGTGCCACATGAGGCCAGGGAGTTTTCTTTGTTCATACTTATTTCCAATTCTCAGAAAAGTGTCTGGTACACATGGATACTCAAAAAATACATTGTGAATGAATCACTCAGTCAGTACATAGGCCTACAAGGGGTAATAGGCACACGACTAACACCCAGTATGTATGCATTGGGTGCCTTGAGTAGGAACTTTAAGCCACAGAATTATTTTTAGACAATTTCATAGTAAAACACAAAGAAATCAATATCATTGTGGGTATATCTATAATTTTAAAAAATAGATGTATATCAGCATTTATTTATAAGAAATAATTGAGGAGTCCTATATACCCTTCCTTCCAGTTTCTCCCAGTGGCAACATCTTGCAAAACTTTATGGAATCAGTGTATTTACAGTCAAGACAGAAAATGTTTCCATCAGAATCTTTTCATAGACATACTCAGTTCCTGCTTATCAACCTGTCATCTCCCCTCATGCTAACCTGCAATCATTAATCTGTTCTGCATTTTCTATAATTTTGTCATTTTAAAAATATTGTATAAAGGGAATTATAAAATATGTAATCTTGTTCACTTAGCAAAATTCCCCAGAAAATTCAACCAAGGTTTTTGTTTATCAGTAGTTCATTTAGTTTTATTACTGAATAATATCCCATAGTATGGATGTACCATAGTTTCTTTAACCATTCACTAGTTAAGAAGAACACATGGGTTGTTTTCATTTTGAGTGCATGGTTTTTGTATGAACATAATTTTTTTTTTCTGTAAGGTAAATACTGAGGAGCACATTGCTTGGTCATAGGGTAGTTACAGGTCTAGTGTTTTTAAGAAGCTGCCACATAGTGTTCCACTGTGTCTGGACCATTTTAAATTTATACCAGCAATATATGAGCGATTAAGTTTTCCTTCATCCTGACCAGAATTTTGTATTATTACTAGTTTTTATGTTTGTTTGTTTTTGTGTAGTGGGGATTGAACCCAGGGGCATTTAACCACCAACCCAGCCCTCTTTATGTTTATATATATATTTTTTATTCAGAGACAGTCTCACTAAGTTGCTTAGAGCCTCACTAACTTTCTGAGGCTGGCTTTGAACTTGGGATCCTCCTGCCTAAGCCTCCTGAGCCAATGGGATTACAGGCATGTGCCACCATGCCAGGCTTATTACTAGGTTTTATGTTACCTTTTCTGATAAGTATGTAATCATATCTCATTTGAGTTTCAATTTGCATTTCCCTCATGGTTGTCGTTTAACTGTGAATTGAGTATATTTTGTGATTACTTACCATTTGTACATCTTCTTCCGTGAAAGAGCTTTTGCCCAGTCCCTCATTGTACTGATTTTTTAAAATTTCTTGTTTTGTTTCACTATTGAGTTTGAGGGGTTCTTTATGTATTCTGGCTATTTTTCCTTATTAGATCTGTGCTTTCAAATATTTTCTTCTAGGCATCTGCTTGCTTGTCTTTTCATCCTGTTAGTAGAGTCTTTCACAGAACAAAAGTTTTTAATTTTGATTGAATCCAGTTTATCAGTATGTCATTTAATAGTTATCCTATGTGTATTTTCCCTTAGAATCTTAGTCTTACAATTTAAATATGTGATCAAGGTTCATATTTTGTCTGCGGATGCCTAATTGCTTCAACTCATTTGTTTAAAGAACCATCTTTCCCCTACTGAATTGCTTTTTCTTTTTAAGCTTAAGTATTTTCTTTGCAACTATGCTTGTTAATATTGTAATGAAAATGTACAAAGAACAATATTTCAAGTTTTAGTGGCATGCAAGTTAAATACATTCATTAATAAGGGATTTTCAGATATAGAATCTCCAAAATACCTCTAAGCCATCTAATTAGAACAACTACCTCCAAATACTACCTTATTTTAGAAATATTGGCATATATTCAAATAAATTCCAGAATTTTAAAAAAATAAGTCCTAATTTTAAAATATAAATACTCTATATTAAAACTAAATGAAATTTCTAATAGAACTTTCCTTCCCTCTCCTTTCTTTTTCAATTGGCATTTTGTAATGTGTTCCTGAACTAGTTGCAGTGTATAAAATACATGCACACTAACTTCCACATCCTCAAAAAAGGCTAATTTCTGTTCCCTGACCTTGGAAACAAGGTGCAGGACAACTGTAATCAACTTCAGACAGGATAGTGCCAAAAACAGCTTAAGCAGCCAAACATGGACATCTTTTAAAGTACTTTGTGGAAACCTGACCAAAGGAACCAAATTCAATTTCAATGAGCTATATGAAGTGGCTTTTCCTAAGTAGCAGTACCCCGGGGTCAGGCCCATTCTTGTGCTCTTCTATGCTATGCTTCCCAGCTAACCCAATATTCCAGCTCCAGGAGAGACCTTTCCCTTTGGAGGTTCAGAGTATTGGGAGCTCTTTGTATAAATGAGATGAACAAAGGCCTTATGTGGAATCTTCAGGCTTGAAGATTAAGGTATTTTTCTACCACTGCTAGGCAAACCATGTATCAAGGGCCAATCTCTATTTTGATTCTTCATCAATAATTTGTGGACCTTGTACTGAAAACTTACATTATGTTTTTATTAATTTATTTTTCAACTGTTTCAGATAAAAATCATAAATATTGGGCACATTAATGGGGTAATGTTTTGATACATGTAGATGTTATATAGTTTAAATTGAGTAACATCTGTCTCTTCAAACATTTATAATTTTTGTGTGAAAAATTTCAAAATCCTTTCTTCTGGATTTTTGAAATTTGCAGTACATTATTGTCCTCTGTAGTCACCCATCTGTGCAGTAGCACACCAGAACTGCTTACTCCTCGCTGTCACTTAGTACCCATTGATCAAGCTTTCCCCATTCTCACCCCTACTCTCCACAGCCTCTTATAACCATCTCCTGCTCTTGACTTCCAGGAAATCAAATTTTTTAGATTCTGCATATGAATGACATCATGTTGTACTTGTCTTTTGGTGCCTGGCTTATTTCACTTACATTATATTATAATCACATTAATGTCCATGCCAACTTTTAATTCATTTTCTGTATCTGGAAACAGTCCCTATGTTTAACAATAATATCTGCACATTAAACAATCCACCTTAATAACTTACATGACCCCAAAATATTAATGACATTCCACAGATCAAGAAAGCATTTTAAGCCATAATTGTGCAGAAATTCAGAGTCAGGAAAAAACCCAGAATAAAAAAGATATTATACTGTAAAGTGATAATTTAAAACAAATAAATGTTAGATAGAGGGAAGTGAAGGGAAGGGAAGGGATATGGGGGTAGGAATGATAGTAGAGTGAAACAGACATTATTATCTCATGTACATATATGACTGCATGACCCATGTGATCTTACAATATGTATAATGAGAAAAATGATATTATGCTACATTTATGTATGATCTATCAAAATGTAAAAATGCATTCTACTGTCATGTACAACAAATTAGAACAAATTTAAAAAATTTAAAAAACAAATATATATACACTCTTACAGAACAATTTTACAGAACTGTGCATAGTGAAACTGCCTTTGTTGAGAGCCACTGAAGGTGTACTTTGCTAAACTGCTGCTCCAGGTATTTTTGTTTGCAAAATCTATCATCATAGGTTACAAGTGACCATTGGATAAGAAAAAGGTAAATATGCTGTGGAAACCAGAAAGTTTCAAGGTCTTTAAAGTCATATAAAAATGGACCTTCAGAAATGTTTAAATGTTCTCATGATGCAAATTTCAGCTGAAATGTGATATTAAACCTGTCGAAAAAGTGTATGCAACTATTGCTTGAATTCAATCCTGGTATTTACATATGCTAAAAAGTTTTCACAGTTGATTGGCCTCATCCCACATGGCTGCATGATCTGATCATGTGTGAATTTTTTGAAGCATTACAGTTGCTCTGCTGGTTTGATATTGGGAATTTGCTTATAATCCTGTTAAACTTTACTTTCTTAGTCTTCGAAGAGATACATGGTGTTCTAACTTGTCATAGGGCAAAGATGGTCTAGTTCTTTACGCAGAAGAGACCTGGAAAATTAGATCATGTGAGTGCTACAGGGTTGGGTTAATTTTTCCTAGTACAAGATTTACTCTGATTAAAAACAGTTTACAACTATCTATATCAATGGTAATGACTGTCTTCTTGTTTTGTGCTCTGAAAGATCTCTGATTGGAAGGGGCAGCATGCTGCCAGCTGGAATTGGCTACAGAAGAGGAGGCTGGGAATGTGTCTGACACAGTGTGGTGGAGTTCACGAGCATAAGGGCCAGGCAGGGACACAGCACTGCAGCATCAGGGAGCCATGGGGTAGCAGTGCCATCTCCACCTCTATGGTGAATGCCAGTGTTGTGTGGTGGTCTTAACATGTCACTGAGGGGCCAAGAGCCATTAGGGGATGCTTGGTGGATGCTGCCCAGTTACCATTCCCAGTGAGCCTCAGGAGCCAAGCTATTTCCCCACAACTGCTGAGTTCTAAGAACTTTTTAGAGATTCCTTGGACTTTTCTATTTAGACAATTATTTAGAAACAATGATAGTTTAGTTTGTAGTTATTTTCTGAACTTTATGCTTTTTATTTGCTTCTTGCCTTACTGTGCTGAATAGAACTTCGCCTCAATATTGAATAAAAGCAGTACATAGGACTTTCTTGCCTTGTTCCTGATCTTGTGGTAAAGCATCCAGTCTTTTGCCACTACATATGCTGTTTAGTTGTAGAACTCTAGTAGATGCTCCTTAACAAGTTGAAAAAATTTCCCTTTATTTATATTTTCCTAAGAATTTATAATATGAACATGTGTTGGATTTTGCCAAGTGCCCCTTTGCATTGTTATGTTTGTGTGCTTTTTTCTTCTATGATTTGAAAATATGTTGAGTTATACTGATTGGTTTTCTAATAAGTGAACCAGCCTTGGGTCCTTAGCCTCAACCCCCTGTGGCCATGGTGTGTGTGTGTGTGTGTGTGTGTGTGTGTGTGTGTGTGTTTGCATATTACTGTCTTAGTTTGTTTTATGTTACTATAACAAAATACCTTAGTCTAGGCAATTTATAAAGAATAATTCACTTGGCTTACAGTTCTGAAGGCTGAGGAATCCAAAAGCATGGCTCCAACATATGCTTGCTCTCTGGTGAGGGCTTTTGTGCTCTAGAACACATGTGAGGGCATCGCATAAGGAGGCTAATTCTGGTATAAAACAAGTAATGTCATCATGATGGTTCCAAACTCATATAATCCTAATTACTTCCCAAATGTCCTGCCTCCATATACCATTAACATACAAATTTGGGGATGGAGTCTCAAGGCATGATTTTGGGGGGGGATATATTCAAATCATAGCAATTATTGAATTCTTTTTACTGATATTTAATTAAGGATTTTTGCATCCATGCTCATGAGGGATGTTGACCTGTACATGGGTTCATTCTCTCTCTCTTTCTCTCTCTCTGCACTGTCTAGGCCTAGTTACTGTATAAGGGGAGTGCTAACTTCATGGAATTAATTTCTTCTACTTTCTGGGATAGATTTTATAAAATTGGTGTTATTCTTTAAACCTTAGAGAGAATTCTCTAGTGAAACTATCAGCCTAGAGGTCTCTTTGTAGAGAATTTTGAAATTATGGTTGTGTGCTCACAGGACACAAAGTTGTAACTGAAATGTAATATCAAAATGTTATTTAAAAGTAGTACTCATAAATAACCCATGGATTTAAAAAGATCTCAAAAGAAATTTTAAAAATACATTGAATTGAATGTATTGAAGCATATGAATTGAAATGAAAATACAACATATCAAAATTTATGGGGCTGAAAGTAGTGAAGAAAAAAAAGTTATAGTACTAAATGCATACATTAGAAAAGAGGAAAGATCACAGATCGATAATCTAATCTCCTCTTGCCCAAGTTCTTGAAAAAGAAAAGGAAGATAAACCTGAAATATTCAGAAGGAAGAGAATAATAAAGATAAAAACAGAAATCAATCCAAGTGAAAAGAGAAAAATAGTAAAAATAAGTGAAACAGATGATGTGTTGAAAAGAAATGAAATTGACAAACATCTAGCAAGCATGATAAAAACAAGAAGAAAAAACACAAATTACAATCTTTAGGAATGAAATCATGATAACCACTATAGACATCAGAAGAATAATAAAAGAATTCTACAAAAAACTCTACACAAAAATTTTATAGTATAAATGAAATAGACTCATTCTTTAAGTGTGCAGCTACCATAGTTCATTAATATGAAATAGAAAATTTGAATGGCCCTATAAGTATCAGGGACATGAAATTTATAAGGGATCTGTCTTACTCCATTTGAGTTGCTAAAATAAAATGCCATAAACTGGCTGACTTATAAGCAAAGAATTTATTTACCATATTTCTGGCAGCTGGAAAGTTCATAGTCGAAGTGCCACAGATTCATTATTTGGTAAAGGCCCATTTCTTTGTTCACATATGGTTCTTTCTTACTGTGTACTCACATGGTGTAGAGCCAGGGCGGCTCTCTGAGGCCTTCTTTATAAGGTAATTAATTCCATTCTCAAGGGCTCTGTCCTCATAATTTCATCAGGTCCCAAAGGTTCCCACTTCCTAATATCATCTCATTGGTGATTAGGTTTCAACTTAGTATATTTGGGGACACAAACATTAAGATCACAGCAACTTCCTTTGCTACTACTCTGATAGGAAAGGAAGAGCATCTCTGTTACTGCCAGATTGGGGTGCATATCCAGATTCCCCACTTGACCTTTATTGACACCTAAGGAGAGGACTCTGTTACTACTGGGTGAGCAAGGGACCTCTGGCTCACTCTTGAGCCTACACAGAGATCCAGGAGGACAATGCTTTATTAACTGCTCCAGCATGTCCACTGATAGGTAGAGAGGTCTTGTGACGATGAAGTATTTTGTCTTCTCTAATATCACTCTGTCAAGTATGACTGGGGAAGAAGTTAGGGAAGAAGAATAAGCTTCCCTGTGAGAATCTTTGTTGACATGGGAGGGAGCAAGACCACTGTTTTTGCTGTTTTGTGAGTAGAGTAGTTATTGTTTAAAATTTTTCTTTCTTACTAGACTAGACTGTTTTGTGGGGATTCCATGTTTTTATTGTCTAGAGAGAGCAAAACTTTTAGGGGAACTTTTGTCAACTAGTTGACATGTCTGGATTGTTAACTTTTGGGAATACATAAGGCAAAAAGGAAATTTGAGGAATTCACCACCATGCTGTTACTTGGGTCCTGGCTTCCCTACCTTTTTGACTTTTTCCCTCCAACTTTCAGAGTCACCTTTTGTTTGTTTTATATTTAATGTCCCTGACTTTTAGTTCTACGTAGTGAAAAAAATAGGGAAACGTTCATCAACTCTATCTTACTTTAAACAGAAGTCCATCCAAGGGTGTATTTTTAACATTGCACTGGAAATCTATCTATCTATCTATCTATCTATCTATCTATCTATCTATCTATCTATCTATCTTTCTATCTATCTATCTATCCATCCATCTATCCCAGGGACTTCTGGTTGCACTGATAAAGAAAATATATTTATTAGGCTTATGATTTCAGACCTTCATTGGATCTTAGAAAGAACATCATTCGGTCATTTCATTTTGCAGGCATGGGAAATGATGCCCAGAAGCTTAAGTGTCTACTGTTTGATACAACTAGTTATTAGCAAAATTATCAGTAGTGCAGGACTCTTTTTACTGTATTATGATGGCTCCCCTGCCTTGGAAGTTCCACAGATCATTTGTGAGTAGTAGAATTGGAATAAATTTTTTTTTCCTCCCACAGTTTCACAATATCTAAGTAGAATCATTGTGTAGTAGGGAAATTGTTTCACTATAAAAACTTTCTCAATTACATGTACAGTTATATTTGTGAGTATATACATTTTTTTTTCAAATACAGTTTTAAAAGTCAGGAAAACTAAAGTTTAATTTTCAAATATGTGCTTAACCTATAACACTAAAAATATTATAAGTTAATATAATAAGATCTGTAAAATACTGAGGCCATTCTTGGAAATAGTTTAAGTTCCTAGACTCATATCACGTTTTTTTTTTGGTCCTGGACCAGTTCCAAAAGTGTAATGTTTGCTATTTTAAAATTGCGTTAGGTATCAAATTCTAAATTTAAAATTTTAAAGTCCTATTAAATGTAATTTCTTTTATAAAAAATGAATTTGGGTCACTTTGCATAATTCTCCCTGAACCCATTGATGCTGTAATACCTTTCATTAAGTGGACTGCAGGCAACCACTCTTTGCTTCCTCCAAACTCCAGCTAATGCCAGCTGTTCTTCAAGCAGCATTTTATTAACTTATTTAGGAACTGGGGCATATCTTATTACCCTATTTTCCATTCCTGTCCTATGCAGCTGTAGCTGATACTTTTCATAACAGCCTTTACATATCAACCTCCTACCTCATGTTTTCCCCTTGTTCTTTTTTACTTCCCCTTTCAAGTAAGTTAAGTATGTGTTTGCATGCAAAAGTCTTCTTCTTTCTTTCTGGTAACCATATTACTTGAAAATTTCAGGAATGTGTCTGTTTGTATGAGATTATAAACTTCATGGAAAACATTTTCTAATGGTATAAACATTCTGAAATGTAGAATAAATGAGTTTTGATGACAGAAACATTTCTTAAGTGACAATGCATTGTTAGACTTAATTTCAAAACAATGCAATGAAATATAAAGAAAAAGACTTGAATAGATAGGTTGTGCATATTATTGTTAATTTCAATTTAGTGAATTTCAAATAGTACAAGTTTCATGGCATAAAATATGTTAAGTTTAGACAGAATACTTTTTAAAATATAAGACATGCATAAGTAGCAGCCACTATAAGATAAAATGCTTTCAAAATTCAAACAAAATAAAAGTAATATTTCTTAGTTGTTAATAAATTATTGTAAATTAAATTTCACCACCTTCTAGCTGCAACCTTGAAGAAATCATCTATTGGTTTTATACCTGGACACCTTATTATGAAGAATTACTACCTTAAAAATAAGTTATAGACTTAGAAAGATGATATTATTTCATATATATCACAATAATGAAGTATTTATCAATTAAAGGATGCATTAAAATTGGTAGTCCAATTTTCTGAAGTTTACTACTAATTAAAGTAACCCTACTTTTATATAGAGTTTTTAAAAACTCAAGATCCTGTTTTATGTTTTTAAACACAACTATATTAATGACATTAATTATACATAAAAGAACCAATATTTTAAAACTTTACATTTTAAATGTAAAGTGAACTTTGTATTTAGGATGTTAGTGTTTAAATAAATGAAAACATGCCTTTTAAAAGCTGAATAGGAGACCAGGCTTGTAGTTCAGTGGTGGAGTGCCTGCATAGCATGTGTGAGGCACTGAATTCAATCCCTAATACCACAAATAAATACGTTTTGCCAGACATGGTGGTTCATGCTTGTAATCCCAGTGACTAGGAAGTGAAGGCAGGAAGATCACAAATTCAAAGCCAATCTCAACAATTTAACTAGGTCCTAAGCAACCTAGTGAGATCCTTTCTCAAAATAAACAATAAAAAAGTTAAGGATTTAACTCAGTGGTAAAGTACCCCTGGGTTCCATCCCCAGTACCAAAATAAGTAAAATAAATGCTGAATAGGATGCTATTCTCAGAAGTACCTTTTGAAACTTTGCCTAAAAAGTAAACAGATACCAAATAATAGTAGAAAATAGTTGTAATCACAGGTTTTCTTTCTAGTATGGACACATGAGGAATAAAACTCTACATTTATAAAGTATTTTTCAGAAAGTACCAATATTTAGTACTTTTAGTTTTTGTATACCTGTATAACTTGTGGCAATAATTGAATATCATTGCTACGTTTTAATGGGAAGTCTTTTTGTATTTTTTGTTTTCTATTTATGGGAAATTTAATTATAGTGCAATGCATAAAACTAAAGTGTACAATTTCAGTGAATTTGAAAAAATGCACAACCCACTTAGCCACTATCCAATTAGCATCTAGACCATTTCCATCTCCATAGAACTTCTTGCAAACATACTTCTCAAGGACCCACTGTCCTGATTATAGTCAACATAGTTTCAGTTGTTCTTCAACTGAAATGCTCTTTTATATCTGGCCTATTTATTTTGATATAATTTGAAATTCATGTTGCTATAGTCTCAGTAATTTGTTCTTTCATTGATGAGTCATTTTCAATCATGAATATTCCATTTTTTTGTGTGTTTTCTTTAGATGGACAAGTGGGTATTTCCAACCTTAATATATGAATAAAAATGTAACACATATTTTTGTACAATTTTTTTTGGTAAGGAATTACTGTGCGTTAAGCTAGATGCATGTTTATTCAAGAAAACAGTTTTCTACAGTGCTTGTACTATATTAAATATAAACCCAACAGCAACGTGTGAGAGTTCTAAATATTTCTCTTTTTTAGCAGAATTTTTTGTTATTAGTCTTTTTAATTTTTGTCTTTCTATTTGGTCTAAAATGCTATCCATCTCATTGTAACTTTAGTTTGCATTTCCCTAGTGATTGATGATGTTGGATACATCCATGTGGCTCTTGAACATTTATATACAGTTAGTCCTTGCTTTAAAAAAATAGCATGGGATCACAATAATGATTGTACAAACTGAATTTATGTAATCTTAATAATCAGTGGGGAAAATTATAATTGTTCTGTGATCTTCAAAAATGTTTATGACAATACTAAAAACTCTTATTGTCAGTTTTAAATGTATGTGAAAATTTTAAAATAATGAAACTAATATTTAGTGTAATGTATTTTAGAACATTAGAAACATTAAGAATTAGTGTTTTATACTTTTGGAAAAGACTTATTTAGCAGGAGCATTTTCTTTTTCTCAGTTTTTAGCTTATTTGACATAGAAAATGCTTTTTTCTGTGCCTTGGTGAATTATTATACTCCTTTCAAAGTTTGGATCAACTTCCAAGATTTTCTCCTTTGCATTTTCAATATAATGAAATACATGTAAGAGTTCCTTTAATGTGAAATTTTTGTTGGCATTACTTCTCGTGGGGCATCCTCCTTCATATTTTTTATCACAACCATTTTTCTTATTTATATCCATCCATGCACAAGTTTATCTTCACTGAGTTGCTCCATCTGTCTATCTGAAGCTTCTTGAATAGCAGCAGTGTCAACATTCCCATGGTCAGCCATGTCTTCTAAAACTCCATTTATGTTTGGTTCAAATTAACTTCTAGCATTACCACTTGTATTACCCTGCTGCCATTTTTGTGGGTCAATGTCTCATGTGAGTTCATCACTGGGAGTCAAGGAGGCAACATAATTACATAATTTGCTAGCTATGCATGTACTGAATAATGAATGCACAATGGCAAATTGATGACAGATTTTGAAAGAAAAATATGATTGGTTACTTGTTTTGATGTGCATCTGTTACTTGTAGTGATTTTTGCAGATGAAAGGACTCGCAGTGAAGTTTTTTTTAACAGAGTTATTCACAGTAAATACACCGTGGTAACAAATTTGAACCCTGTTTTGGGGGAACAGATGTTATTTAACTAAACAATAGAAACAAATTCAAGCATATTTAATGTGCAAAGTGAGGACTAATCTCTTTTGGGGGAATTTTCTGTTCAAGTCTTAGGTACATTTTTGTTTTCTGTAATTGTTTTGTCTTTTGAATATTGAGTTATAGTTCTTTGTATATTTTGGATACAAGTCCTTCGTGTTAGTAAGCTTTCTATCTCTATGACAAATATCTGAGATAAACAACTTACAGGAGGAAAGATTTATTTTGCCTCACATTTTTAGAGGTTTCAGTTCATGGTTGTTTTATCCATTGCTTTTGAGCCTGTGGTTAGGCAGAACAACATGATATGGAGTGTGTAGTGGAACAGAGCTGTTCACCTCCTGGTAGCTAGGGATATGGGAAGAGATGATGGTCTGGGTTCCCAATATCCTCTTCAAGGGCATTCCTCCATGACCTATCTTCTTCCACTAGGCCCCATCTCCAAAAAGTTCCACTACCTCCTCAAAGTACCCTAGACAGGTGACCAAACCTTTAGCTTATGTGCCTTTGTGGGACATTTAAGATTCAAACCATAACATCCCCTATTAGCTGTACATTTAATAAATATTATCTCCTAGTTGATAGCTTGACTTTCTATCTCCTTAATGACACATGTAGATGAGGAGGTGATTTTAATTTTGATGAAATCTAAGTTATATTTTTTAATCTCATGTTGGCACATTTTGTGTCTTATAAAATCACTGCTTACTTCAAGATCATGAGGATATTATTTTGTGTTTTCTAGAAATTGTATAATTTTTGTTTATACATTTTCTGATTCATCTTAAATTTGTGTGTGTGTGTGTGTGTGTGTGTGTGTAGTATGAAGTATAATTTGAGGGTATTTTTAAATATTTACCAAATCTATCAAATTTTTCCACAAGTCTTTGAAAATTTTTCCTTTCCCCTTTTGATTTACCTTAGGAGTTTTTTCAGAAATTAGTTGACCCTGTCACTTGAACCTGTTTTTTTAAAATACTTTTTAGTTGTAGACAGCCACAATACCCTTATTTTATTTATTTATTTTTATGTGGTGCTGAGGATCGAACCCAGTGCCTCACACATGCCAGGCAAGCACTCTACCACTGAGCCACAACCCCAGCCCGTTGAATCTATTTTTTGAATATTTTCTTCCATCTATTTATTTATCTTTATGATAATATCACATTGTATCCATTACTATAGCATTATAGTAAGTCTTGAAGTCAGGTAATATAAGTTCTACAAATATGTTCTTTTTTAATCTTTTGGCTGCTTTCATATATTTCTGTATAAATTGAATAATTAAAATCATCTTTAATTTTTACAAAAATATCTGTGTCATTTTAATTGGATCTCCATAGAATGACATGAATTTTAGGGAGAAATGACATCATAATACTGAGTTATCAGTCAGGTACTGTATTCCCAGTAGCTAGGGAGCTGAGGAGGATGGCAAGTTTGAGGCCAACCTCAGCAACTTAGCAAGGCCCTGTCTCAAAAAAAAAAAAAAAAAAATTCTGGATATGTAGCTCAGTTGTAGAGTGCCTGTGGATTCAATCCCCAGTATTCAAAAAAATAAAATAAGTTGTCAATGAACAGATTTTATTTCTTCAACTTTCAAGTCTTTTTAATTATTTCAGCAGTGATTTTTAGTGAGTTTGTTAAAATTATCATGTCTTTTGTTAAAATTATTCCTATGTAATGTTTTTGTTATTTAAAGTAGACTTATTTTTAGTTATCAGTTCCATTCAGAATATAGAAACACATTGGAATTATATCCTGTCTTCAGTAAATTCATTTCTAGAACCTTCAGTTCTAGAAGTTTTTAAAAATATATTCCTTTAGAATTTCTATATTAAAATATCACATATTCTTTATAATTTATCACACTATTTATAATTAAAGGCATTTAAACCTCTTTCTTAATTCCATGGTTTTTTTATTTTATTGCACAGACTATATTCCTTAATACAGTGCTTTTATTAAGGTAATTTTTATTGGTGCATTATAAATTTTATTGGTGTATTACTCATAGTGAACTTTGTTGTTACATATTCACAGAACATAATTTAGTGCATTTCATTTCCCAGTAGAAGTGGTAAAAGTTAACATCCTTTCATTTTTCCTAGTCTTAGGGGAAGGACCAGTTCTTTACCATTTGTATAACATTGTTGTAGGCTTTCTGTAAATGCTCTGTATCAAATAGAGGAAGATTAAATTTATTTATAGTTGACATCAGATATTTGTTATTGAATGGATATTGAGTTTTGTATCTTGACTTTCTGAATTTATTAAGTTGGCTTTCTTTTTCTTTTATTCTGTTACTGTGGTTCCTTACATGAATTTTGAATGTTAAATGAAACTTACATTCCTAGAATAACCCATACTTTGTCAGATGCATTAATCTATTATGTACTATGAGTGAGTAATTTTGATTTGCTAATATTTTGTGTAGAGTTGCTGTATCTATGTTCAGGATACAGTATTGATCTATAATTTCCTTTAAGTGAAATGTTTTCTGCAGGTATTTGTAAAAAGCCTAATAAAAGTTGTTGGGAAGTAGTCTTTCCTTGTTTCTTTTCACAATTAGTTTTATTTTTATTTTTTCTTTGTAAATTGTTTGATAGAATCCCCCAACAAAACCATCTGAAACTGGAGTTTTCTATTGTGGTGACTTTTCATGACTCTAACTTCTTTAGTAGATCTAGGACTGTTCATATTTTCTATATCACTTTATGAAAATTATATTTCAAAAAATTGGCCATTTTATCTGTTAGATTAATTGACATAAGGTTTTTGGCATCTGTGGTGATATTCTGCTTTTATTTATGACATGAACTATTTTCTCTCTTTTTCTCTTCAAACATATTGATAAGTGTTTCTGAACTTTACTAATCTTTCCAAAGGATATTTTGATTGATTCATATTCTTTATTATTTGTGTTTTCCATTTAATTGATTCCTGGTCAATTAAATTATGTTTAATTTCCAAATATTTGAGACTTTGCTATAGATCTTATGTAAACAAATTTTAATTTATTCCTATTCTTATTGGAGAGCACTTCTATAAAACTTAATTTAAAAAGTTGAGAGATTTTCTTCATCTCAGCATATGATTTCTTTTTTGAATTATTCATGCATACTTGAAAATAACATACATCTTTCATTTGTTCACTATAATATTCTGTGTCTTTAATATTGTTGATTTTGTTTTGCAAAACATCTGTATCATTACTAATTGTCAGTCTAACAGTTACTGAGAAGGCATTATCAAACTATGATTGTGTATTTATCCACTTCTTTTTTTCAATTCTGTTTGCTTCATGTACATTAAAGACATCCTTACTAAAAACATACATAGTGATAATTGTTATATTTCCTGACTAACATTTTGTAAGTTCTCCTTTTCTATTTTGAATACAGTACTTGTCTTAAAGTTTCTTTTGTGTGATATTAACATTTTATATCTTTTTCTCCTTTTACTTTTGAATTATTTGCATCATCTTTAATTGTATCTCTAGGGTACACTAAAATACATCCCCTGTGGGGATATAATTGAGTCTTTTGTTTTTACCTTATTTGACAATCTGTACCTTTTTAATGGAATATGTAGTCTACTTAGACTTTAAATAACTAGTTGAGTTGAGGTATAATGTTTGCTGATTAATTTCTATTTGTCCTCTGTTCTTTATTGTCTTATTTTGGGTTAACTGAATATTTTAACATTATAATTTAATATCTCTGTTGAATTTTTAGCTGTATTTCCTTGTATTATTACCTCCAGTGGTTGCTTAAGTGATTACAATATGATTCCTTAGTTAATTATATCTACTAAATGTTGTATAACACATATAAAATATATTAAACTTGCAACAGTATAGTTTCCTCTATTTCTTTGGATTTTGTGCTGCTGTCATCATATATTAGACAACTATGTACTTTAAATATCTTACGTTAATATATATTGTAAATACCAGCTTATTGTATTAATTTTACTTACAGAGCCAGTAGATATTTAAACAAAGACATCTGAATATATTTATCATATATTCTTTATTATTTATCTCTGTAGTCATGAGTTATATTTGGCATTATTTCCTTTTCAGCTAAAGAGTTTCCTTTGCTATTTCCTGCTACCATCAAATCTCTCAGTTTTACTTAGATAAGAAAATAGATTTTGTTTTCTTCATGTTTTAAGAGATTTTCTCTGGATTTAGATTTCTGGGTTTTCAGTCTCCCCTCCCCCCCACCATTTTTTCACTTTAAAAATGCCAGTACTTTATTTTCTGGCACCCATTGCTTTTAAGGAGATAATGTCAGCCACGATTAGTATGGTTAGACCTTGTGTACAGTGGGCGTTGTTATTAATTTTTTTGACAGTCCTCAACATTTATTTCTTTTTAAGCAGTTTGACATTGATATGACTGGTGTGGTTTTTATTGCATTATTTTGCCATTGGTTCATTGTGGTTTTTTGTATCTGTAAGTTAATTTTTTCCCCAAAATTTGGTATGTTAGTTTTCAAACTCTTTCTATCTTATTTCTATCCTGTCCATCTATGGCTTCAGTTATGTATCTGTTGATATCCCTTAAGTGACTGAATTTATATTCAGTTCTTTAGTTTTTTTCCTTTGTCCTTCAAATTGAAGAAGTTCTCTTGATCTTTCATCAAATTTCTTCTACCTCTTTATACTGGTAATAAACACATTCATTGAATTTTGGGAGGGTCAGGGGTACTGGGAATTGAACTTAGGAGCACTCAACCCCTGAGCCACATCCCTGGCCCTATTTTGTATTTTATTTAGAGACAGGGTTTCACTGTAGTGCCTCACTTTTGCTGAGCCTGAGTTTGAATGCCTATCCTATCCTTCTCTCCCACTTTCTGTTCTTTTACTCTAGCTTCTGAATATGAGAGAAAACATTTGACCTTTGAGTTTCTGAGTTTGGATAATTGCACTTAGTATGATATTCTGCATTTCCATCCTTTTAAACTCCATAGCTAAAAATTCAAGAGGAATTAAATTATAATGCTAAAAATATTCAGTTAAAACCTTCATCTGTTGATGGGCATCTGAGTTGATTACATAATTTAGCTATTGTAAATTGTGCTTCTATAAATATTGTTGTGACTACATCACTGTAGTATGCAGATATTAGATCTTTGGGGAAAATACCCAGGAGTGGGATAGCTGGGTCATGTGGTGGTTCTATCCCTAGTTATTTTGAGGAATCTCATACTCCTTTCCAGAATGGTTGTACTAGTCTGTAGTCCCACCAACAATGTACACGTGTTCCTTTCTCCCCATAACATTGGCAGCATTTATTATTGTTCGTATTCTTGATCATTGCCATTCTCACTGGAGATGAAATCTTAGTATAGTTTTGATTTATATTTCCCTGATTGCTAGACATGTTGAGAAAATTTTTTCATATATTTGTTGACTATTTGTGTTTCTTCTTTTGAGATGTTTCTATTTAGTTCTTTTGCCCTTTTATTGATTGAGTTACTTGGGTTTTTTGGTGTTGTTTTTTGAGTTCTTTGTATATTCTGTATATTAACACCCTATCAGAGGAGTAGCCAACCAGGATTTTCTCCCCTCTGTCAGCTCTCTCATAATGATCTTGTTTCACATGCTATTCAAAAGCTTTTTAGTTTGATGGCATCCAACTTATTGACTTGCTTCTATTTCTTGCACTTTGGGGGTCTTGCTAAGGTAGTTGATGCCAACATCCATATGACGGAGTGTTGACCCTGTTTTCTTCTTGGTGTTATAAAGTTTCTGGTCTAATTCCTAAGTTTTTTATCCATCTTTATTTGAGTTTTTGAGCAGCATTAGAGAGAGGGGTCTAATATCATTTTTCTACATATAGCTATCCAGTTTTCCCAGCACCATTTGTTAAAAAGACTATCTTTTCTCCAAGATATATTTTTGGCTCCTTTGTCAAATATCAGATGGCTACAGGGATGTGGATTTGTCTTTGTGTCTTCTGTTCTATTCTACTGGTCTTCATGTATATTTTGATGTCAATGCAATATTGTTTTTGTTATTACAGCTCTGTAGTACAATTTCAGATCAGATTTTATGATGTCTCTTGCTTTGCTTTGCTTTGCTTTCTTACTGTTGCTTTGGTTATTCTGGGTCCTTTGTTCTTCCAAATGAATTTAATTGTTTTTTTCTAATTCTGTGAAGAATATCATTGGTATTTTGGTAGGAATTGCATTGAATCTGTAAAATGCTTTTGGTAATATGACCATTTTGACAATATTGATTCTGCCTATCCAAGAACATGGAGTCTCTTTACCTTTTCTAAGGTCTTTTTCAATTTTTTTCTTCAGTGTTCTGCAATTTTCTTTGTAGAACTCTATTACCTCTTTGGTTTGATTAATTCCCAAGTATTTAATTTTTTAAAAAAATTTATTGTGAATGGGATTTTTTTTTGATTTCTTACCCAGCTTAATCACTAGTGATTTATGGACTTTAATCTTGTATCCTGCTACTTTTCTAAATTAATTTAAAGGTTCTAGAAGTCTTCTGGTGAAGGTTGGGGGTCTTCTAGATATAGGATCATATTATTGGCAAGCGGAGATTGTTTGACTTCTTTTTATATTTGTATGCCTTTGATTTCCTTTTCTTGACTGATGACTTTGAAAAATGTTTTGAAGACTATGTTGGATAGGAGTGGTAAAAGTGAACAGCTTTTTCTGTTCCTGATTTTTAGAGGAATTGTTTTTAGTTTTTCTCCATTCAGAGTGTTATTGGCTTTGAATTTGTCGTGACCTTTGTGATGTTGAGGGAAGTTCATTCAATTCCTAGCTTCTTCAGTGTTTTTTACATGAATGGATGTTGGATTTTATCAAAGGCCTTTTGTACATCTGCTGAGATGATCATGAAATTTTTGTCCTTAATTCTGTTTAAGTGATGAATTATATTTATTGACTTGCATGTGTTGAAACAACCTTCAACCATGGGATGAAACCCACTTGATCATGGTGTATTATCTTTTTGATGTGTTTTTGAATGCAGTTTGCTAATAAATTATTAAGCATTTTTGCATCTATGTTCATCAACCATATTGGTATGTAGTTTTCTTTCCTTGATACATCTTTGTCTGGTTTTGGTTTCATGGTTATAATGGCTTCATAAAATGTATTTGGGAGTGTTCCCTGTCTTTCTGTTTCATGGAATAATTTGAGAAAGACTGGTGTTAGTTCTTCTGTAAAGAACTGGTAGAACTCAACTGAGAATCCTTCAGGTCCTGGACCTTTCTTTCTTAGAAGGCTTTTAATTACTGTTTCAGTTTCGTTAGTTAATATTGGTCTGTTCAGGTTTTCAATATCTTCTTGATTCAACTGGGGCAGGTAATATGTGTTGAGAAATTTATCAAGTCTTTCATATTTACTAGTTTATTGGAGTATAAATTTTCAAAATTGGTTCTTAAAATCCTCTGGATTTCAGAATGGTCTGTTGTGATATCTCC
This sequence comes from Sciurus carolinensis, assembly GCF_902686445.1. Taxonomy (NCBI): domain Eukaryota; kingdom Metazoa; phylum Chordata; class Mammalia; order Rodentia; family Sciuridae; genus Sciurus; species Sciurus carolinensis. The sequence continues at coordinate 138,328,520 of NC_062216.1, forward strand.
TTTTTCATCTCTGATCTTGTGGATTTGCTTTATCTCACTCTTTCTTTTAGTTAGTTTGGCTAAGGGTTTGTCAGTCTTATTTACCTTTTTCAAAGAACCAACTCTTTGTTATATTGATTGTATTGTTTTCTTATTCTCAATTTCATTGATTTTTGACTCTGATACTAATTATTTCCTTTCTTCTATTGATTTTGGTGTTAGTTTTTTCTTCTCTTTATAAGGCCTTGAGGTGGAACATAAACATATTTATTTGAAATCTAATTTTTAATGTAGGCACTCAGTGCTATAAGTTTTCCTCTTTGAGCTGCTTTCATACTGCCCCATAGATTTTGGTATGTTGAATCTCATTCATTTCTAAGAACTTTTTAAAATTTCTATTCTCATTTCTTCTTTGATCCATTCTTCAAGAGAGCATTGTTCAATCTCCATGTGTTTATGTGGTTTCTATCATTTTTCCTACTCTATATTTCAGTTTTATTTCAATATGATCTGATAGGATACATGGGATTGTATTGATTTTTTGCTACGATTTGGTTTGTGTCCTAGAATATGATCTACTTTGGAAAAAGTTCCATGAATAGCTGAGAAGAAGGTAAATTCAGATGTTTTGGGATAAAATTTTCTATGGATGTCCATTAGGTCTGTTTGATTTATAGTGTTGTTTAGTTTGGAGATACCTTTCTTGATTTTATGTTCTGATGACCTGGAGATAAGGGTGTATTGAAATTATCCCATATTATTGAGTTGGGATCTATGTGAAATTTAATGTCATGGATTTTTTGTTTCCCATTTAATTGGGTATATTGACATTTGGGGCATAAATGTTTACTATTGTTATATCTTTTTGGATTGTCCTGTTTAGTAGGATGTAGTTACCTTTATCTCTTCTGGTTAACTTTTGCTTGAAATCTGCTTTGTCAGATATAAGAATAGCTACTCTTGTTTGTTTTCTTGGACCATAAGCATGGAATAATTTTTTCCCATCATTTTACCTTTAGCCTGTGTATGTCTTTGTCTATAAGATGAGTCTGTTGTAAACAGTATATTGTTGAATCTTGTTTTTTGATACATTCTGTTAATCTGTGTCTTTTAATTGGGAGTTGAGACTGTTAACATTCAGCATTACAATGGTTAAATTTTGGGGGTTTCCTGCCATTTAGTTTTTTTGCTATATTTTGACCTGTCTTGATTCTTATTTACTGGATTATTCTTCTTCTGAACTTCCTCTGTTTGGGAGCTTGGGAATTGTTTTTACTTCCTCTGTGTGCAGTTTATCTTTGAATATTCTTGTAGTGCTGGCTCGCTGCTCACGAATTCTTTTAGTTTATTCTTGGCATCAGAAATTTTTATTTGCCTCTCAGATTTGAAACTGATTTTATTTCATATAATAAATGTGGCTGGGAGTTGTCTTCTTTTAGGGCTTAGAATATCTTATTGAAATGTTCTTAATGCCTTTAGTTTGTATCTCCATGTTCTCTTCTATCCAAGTGATTCTCAGGTTTGATCTTTTAAAGTTGTCCCAGAGTTCTTGTATATTCTGGTTATGTTCTGTAGTTTTTTTCCCCTTTATTGTCTTCTGTGTACTAAGATCACGTAGTTTGTCTTCAAGGCTTCAAGTTCTGTCTTAAAGGGCTGAGGTTCTTTTTTCTATACTATCTAAACTATTACTAATTCCTTCTATTGACTTTTTAATTTGATTGTGACCTTCATTTCTAGGAGTTTTGCTTGGTTTCTTTTCACTATTTCTATTTCTTCATTAAAGTGTCTTTTATGTCCTATAATTGCTCTCTTAATTCCTTCCTTAGATCTTTTTTAGTTCATTGAGAATTTTAATAATCTTTTTAATAATCTTTCTGTTGGTTTTTATCCATCTCACTTTCAGTGATCCTTTGATGGGCAATTGTGGATTTTGGGGGAGCAATTGTTTTCTACTTTCTCATGTTTTCAGAGTTCTTGGACTTATGCATCAGTTGAGGTGGATTCTTCTACCTCTTTTTATGCACATGTCCAGTACCTGGGATTGAACTCAGGGGCACTCAACCTCTGAGCCACATCCTCAGCCCTATTTTGTATTTTATTTAAAGACAGGCTCTCACCGAGTTGCTTAGTGCCTTACAGTTGCTGAGACTGGCATTGAACTCATGATCCTTCTGCCTCAGCCTCCAGAGCTGCTGGGATTATAGGTATGCACCACTGCATTCAGCTCTGTGTCCTTAGATGCCAATGGGGGTAGAACCTGATTGTTCCTCCTTGATTCCTTTTTGGTTGGGGGCTTTTGTCTCCTCACTTTTTTGAAGTGGAGTAATGTTGGAGAATGTTAAGTTCAGGAGCTGAATCTCTAATCTGTGAACTTTTAGTGTTCCTGTAGGTTCCTAGCACATCACAGAATGGCACAAAACATACAGTAATAACAACCACTGCAAATAATAAGCAGTGTGAAAATAAAAAACCCATTCCTACTATGATATTTTCAACATTAATTGCCACTAGTAAAGAGGAATTGTGTGTTCAGCAATTGTCAACAGTAGAAACAGTAACCATGAACTAGACCTAAAGCAAACAGCATGCGTCAACTCTACGCTTCATAGCAATAATGATTGTATTAGCATTATTGGTGAGGACAGGAGTTATATAAACCAATTAATTCTGAAAAAAAGTTAAAAATACAGTTAATTAGGGGAAAAAAGGAAATGTGATGGGTAGTTAGGTTTTTAAAATTTCAGAAAGTGAATAGAGAGCCTGCAAAAGAGATGTAGCAGGTGATGTTTATGTGGAATGAGGAGAATAATAGAAGAAGTAAGGTATTGGGAAAGAGGCAGAGAGAACAATATAATTTGGCCATTTTCAGGAGAAGAGAGAGAAAAGTGAGAGAAATAAACAAATGAAAATAATACAAACTCAAACCAAAATATATAGTCCAAAAAACCCAAGCCCTCAAAAAGACAATGCTAGGGAAAAAAATGATTGCATTACAAAAATGCTAAAAATTAGAGAAAAATAAACAATTAAGTTTATGTATATATGTCCCTAAACCAATTGGCACAGCCAGAATTCACACACACACACACACACACACACACACACACACATACATGGAAAAAATGAAAATTAAAAAAATTATTAAAATATTTTTTAAAAATACAAAATCTGTGTGAAGGATGAAGGAAACTTCTCTACTGAGGTGATCAAAATAGTTGACCAGATTGGGTGGTCACTATGTAACAGTCCAATTCTTCTTGAGTTATGTACTGATAGAGCAAGGGTTGGGGTTTTTAACCCCTTCCTGTTTTTGCATTGTTCTCTGAGCTGCCAGTTGGAGAAACTAAAGATTGAAGATGTTTGATATAAGACTTAGCTTCCCTTCTTGCCAGAATAAGGTGGGATGGGTTAGGATATACTGTCAGTTGGCTTTTTGTCCATTTGAACTAGTTTGGTGACCTCCTAGAGTAAAGCCTCTGCAGCTTTCTGTGAGGAGAGTTCCAGCAGGTGATTCTCAGGTTTAATCAGGCCAGGGGCTTTGTTGAATGGAGCCTTCTTTGGAGAGCCTAGACTGACCTGCCCCTAGTACTAGACAGTAGCTGATCTCTTTTATAGATCTGATTCTCAGGAGCCTCCCCAGAAATTCAGTCATGGGGAAGGGAGACTGATTCTCCATTCACTGCTGCTCAGGAGCACAGCTTTCCTGGGCTTAGTCCATGAGTGTGTTCACCCATTGCTGCACAGACTCCCACCAGCTTCAGCTGGTCACTTTTGCCACTAGACACAATGGAGAAGTGAGTCAGGCTCCCTTTCACCTTTCCAACCTGAATCCCCCAGGGTACAGTCTATTCCATGCCTATTTCACTCACATTCCATGAAGCCCAGCCTAAGTCACTTGATAGGCACCTGCCCAGATACTGTGACTGTGTTGTTTTTGATTTTGTTTTTGTTTTTTCCTGGTCTCCCTGGTCCCCAAGTCACCCTGGTGGCACACTGGGCCCAAGATGGCTCCTGCCTCAGCTCTCCACAGCCAGTTGAGATATAGAGTCTGCTTTTTAAGCATCAAAGCACATTTTTCAAGCACCAGTGCACAGTGCAGTCTCTGGATCAGCTAAGATTAGGTAGCATTTTTTAATCTTATGTTTTTCTATACCAACACTGTGTTCCCTCTCCCTCTATCTGTGCTGAATTCACACCAGCAGTGGCACCACCAGGTTGGCTCCAATTTTTTTTTTTTTTTTTTTTGGTTGTAGATGAACACAATACCTTTATTTCATTTATTTTATTTTCATGTGGTGCTGAGACTCAAACCCAGTGCCTCACATGAGCTAGGCAAGTGTTCTACCACTGAGGTACAGTGTATTCTTTATTCTTTATTATACCAAAATTTCTGGGTTCCTTAGCTGCTTTGAGTGTCCAATATTAAAATTTAGTGAAATCTCTCTTTCACCCACCTTGATAAGAAGCTGTACACACACTGTTTTGACCCCATACCATGAAGCAGCTTCTACTTCTCTTCTGCCATCCTCTTAGTTCTGTTTAATTATTTCCATTTTTATGCTAAGATTCCCCATTTTATCTCTAATTATGACCATAATTTCTATTAAGTTAAAATGCTTTAATAACTTCTTTCAAATAATTTTTTGTTTATTCTCACACCCTACTTATCTTATGATTTTTCTGTTGACTACTTTTTCCTCCTGACTATAGGTCACATCTCCTGTCAGGAGTAATTTTCTTATGTGTCTAGTGATTTTTGAATTTTTGATGGACCTTGTTGGTGATGTGTTGCAGAAACTCTGGAGAGTGTTGTCTTTTATTTCCCTAAATGGGCTATTAACTTACTAAGTAGTTATTTCATGAATGTGTGATTTAATTCTTTGATTTGTCTCACCCCTCTTTATATAGTGAATTGCTGAATCCTGCAACATAGGTTAAAGCAATGACTCTTCTGGGGTTTTGACATGAGGACTATACAGTTTATCAGTTCTTTAATTTGGTGGATTTAAATCTCAACATGTATTTCCTGTAGTCAGCAACAGCTGAAACTTCTATTCAGTTTTTTAGCTGTTGCTTTCGACTGTGCTCCTTTGATTCCCATAATGCATGTGTAATTAAGACATTGGGGGTTGGGCATGGTGGCACAAAACTGTAATGCCAGCAGTTCAGGAAGCTGAGGCAGGAGGATCACAAGTTGAAAGCCAGCCACAGCAACTTAATGAGGCACTAAGCAACTCAGTGAGACCTTGTCTCTAAATAAAATACAAAATAGGGCTGGGAATGTGACTCAGTAAAAAGTGTCCCTGAGATCAATCCCTAGTAACCCCACCCCCCCGATAAAAAAGACATTGGGTAGGGATTTCAAGAGAGTATAGACCCAAGATTTGAGTCTAACTCCTCAATGACTTTCTCCTTTTCCAACTACTCTGGCAGCTTTGTAGTCCATTTTCAAATACTTGAAGCTGATAGAGGTGTTTCCCTTGTACCTGAATTCATACTAGTTATCTATAGGAGAGTAAGTTTGATACAAGCTATCTCCTGATCAGACTTCCTTAAATGCATTGTGGTTTGGGACTAGAATAATTTTTGCAAAAATAATCTTTGACTAAAATATGAATCTGAGTTCCCTTCAAGATTTTGACAAAAATTATGGTCAAACAAAGCATTTTTGTGCATAAATAGCTTTTAGGAACATTTGGTGATGGATACATAAAATAGGGGTTTTCATTGAAATAATATATATGACTTTAAATTGGTCATTCAAGTTATTGATCTTAAAAAAACTTTTGGTAACCAGAGACTGTTTTTGATTGACTGCTCTGATTCACAAGCTCCCAAATTTCATATAATTCTTTTATACTTTATCTTCTTTTGGTTGTTTCTCCTTCCATTTCTGTGCTCCCTTGTTCATTCTCTCTCCCTTTTATGGAATTTCTGAATAATCCAAATTCTTCATTCTCTATTATGAATCTGTTCCCAAGGTTTCAATCCAGCTATATATATATAAATTTAAAAATTCCTTAGAGCTATAGTTCTTAGAGAAATTGTTTCAGGTAGCATCAATCTGTATTGATGGCACTTGTCTTCCTGAAATCTACCCATTCATTCATTCATACATACATACATTAATGTATTCACTGATTCACTTGTTAAAGGAATATTTATTATCAGTCTGAGCCAGACTTATATGCTTATCTGAGTTTCTTCTGACTTTCTATACTCCCTCACTGCCACTTAACTACTGATTTGACAAGGTAACCAAATTTTCGTCATCTGGTGTTCTAATTCTATAACTTCTCCCCAAAGACTTCATTTACCATCATGGTTTCAATTGCTTATGTATATAGATAGGTCCCCAAATGGCTTTTATTTGGTCTCTCATCCTAAGATCGGCTTTTTTGCTGCTGTGACTAAAAGGGCACAACCAGAACAATTGTAGGGGAGGAAAAGTTTATTTGAGGGCTCATGGTTTCAGAGGTCTCAATCCACAGTCAGCTCCATTCCTCAGGACTCCAGGTGAGGCAGAACATCATGGCAGAAGAGTGTGGCAGAAAGAAGCAGCTCACATGATGATCAGGAAGCAGAGAGAGAGAGAGAGAGAGAGAGAGAGAGAGAGAGAGAGAGATATCTCTACTTTCCAGATACAAATATATATCCCAAAGTCATGCCCCCAATTCCCACCACCTCCAGCCACACCCTACCACTTCAGTTACCACTCAATCCATATCAAGGGATTAATTCACTGATTGAGTTAAGACTTTCATAACCCAATCATTTTTCCTCTTAACCTTCTTGCCTTGTCTTACATGTAAGCTTTTGGGAGACACCTTACATTTAAACCATAATAAAACTTCTCATTCTAAGAAAAGTCTATTCATTTGTTCCTGTTACCCATCCTCAAGTGAATCCCCAGAAATGAATATGTCTTTCTCACTTCTTCTTCACTATCACTGACTCAATTTGAACTCCAGTGAGTGGTCTTAAGAAAGAAATAAATGAAGTGCTGGAGAGTGATATTGGCTAAATTATATTGTTACATTGTATGCATGTACAAATATGTTACAACACATCCCATCATTATTTATAAATAATATACCAATAAAAAATGTGGAAAAAAGGAGACAAGTCTGTTAACTAATTAATTCCCTAAGAACTGTTTCAGATAAGTTAATTAAATCAAAATTGTCATTTTTTGGGTAGATATTCCCATGCTGACTTGCTATGTAGATCTATCAAAACTAGTGACTACATGTCAACTCATTCCATCTCCAGAAATAACATGTATAACCAATTTTCCTTGTAGTGTTCTCCAAAACAAGACTTTTTTTCCAGAAATATGACTAAAGTATTTTAATAAGGTTATGTGTGCAATAATACTGAACTTAAAGGCTAAAATTATTATAGCTAAATTCCGTGGAATTTGGGGTGCCCAGTTATTCATCTGTACATGAATTGAAAACTTTTTATAGTAAATCTTAGTCCTATTTGTGGATACTTTCCTTGTGTTCTTTCATACAAGTGGAATAAACTTCTATTTATTCCACTTCTATTATAAGATAATTTAATTTGGCACACTAATATGGGTGTGTAAATCCATATTCTCTTTTCTGTAGTGTTACCCAAAATCATGTTTGTGTAGCCCATTTTGATAAATGGTATTCTGGCTACTCTATCTCTGATTTAAACAGACTTCCAAAGAGAAGTATTTTTGAACTATGTAATTACAACCTTTGAAGAACATAGCTTTACTAAAAGTATTTGAAAAGTTATTCCATCCACCTACATTGAGAGACATTACAAGAAAGAGCCAAGTTAAACATACTTAGTATTTACTATGAAAGGATGTTGTTGAGGATCTTGTTCATTAAATTACATGCTACCTTCTTATGTGTTTTTTTAGGAGAAATATATCTTTGATTTCAGCACCAGGAAGTATTGTATTTTTGTTCATTTAATTTGTCTTTATCATTATAGAAATTTATAATCTTGATTTTTCTCTTTGTATTGTTTGTTATAACAATCAGTGTCAAATTCAAAACCTACTTCTGCAACATACATTTTGTCTATTAACATAATACCTGGGTTCATTCAAGGTATTTATTTCCATTTATTCTACTCAATAGATCATCACTTTCTGTCAATATTCCCTTGTATTTTCTTTTAGCTCCCTTCCTGGTTATTATTTATCATTATAATCCTCATTATATTATGTATATACAACATCTGACCAGTTTCCATAAAATTTTTCTTTCCCAAGTATCAAGCTAGAAGAAATTTTAGATTTTCTTTGAGTTTATACACGACCAATTAATTTCTGTCCATTTATTGTTCTCTGTTACCTACAGCAGTTATATAAACTTCTCTCTCAGACTCTCACTTTCAATAGTACCACACCTCATTGCCTTCCTGTTTTTCTTATTAATTTCATAGACTGTTTTTCACCAATCAGGATACTTCCCAGCCCTTGAAAAACATTTTGTTTTCATTTCTACATTGATCCCCGTACTCAACCTACTTGAATATCCTTTCTTCCTCATCTCTACTGATCCTCACTTGTCTTCAAATTAAAACTCCTAGAACATCGTCCATTGAGCTTGTCCTATTGTTGTAACGTCATAGTGGTTGTTTCTATTAACTAAATTACTTTTTGTATATGTATGAAAATAACTTCATACCTTAAGACTTGTAACCTGCCCACACACCTCAAGGTGACTGTCTAGTTAAAGTGTTATTGATTAAAAACAAGTCAGTGTAAAATTCAAATCTGGTATGCTCAAATTTGCTTTGTAATTAACTTTGCAGGAATTTCAGTTTCTCTATTCAGTGATACTATGTTAGGGTCAGCAAACTGCACTTTTGTGTATGCTTAGATTAAATGACTGCACCTTGTGTTTTAAGAAGGTCATAAATTATTTAAAATTTCCAAAGACTAAAATATTCCTAGAAAACTAGAAAATATTGTGTTGGTACTTTTACATTTTTTATAAATATAATTCATAAATATAAATTTTCAGACATCTGTTTTGCTTAAGAAAGAGTACATCTGTGCTTAAAGATGAAAATACATAGTCATAAATAAAGAACTGATAAAACTTGGTCCTCCATGTTAGTGTACTTAACCAGGTCAGTGAAAAGTCAGTATAAGCTATTATCAGAATCCTGTCAAGAGAGGCTGGGAACCTGTAGTAATTGACATTCAGAAATTAACAGAATAATTTACACATTACACACATCTAAATCTGCTAGTCACTTAAAACTGGCATTCATTTAATTCTCTAACAAGTCTTACTTATATATTTCTATAGACCATCATTTCAACTGTGATGGAAGTATTTTGCCAGTTAAAATTATTTATGAATAAAAATGTAATTTACTGAATACCTTGGCAGTTAATGTTGATCGCTTCATCACAGTTCAGTCATGTTTAGAAAATTTAAGCAAGCTGTGTGATTACTCCAGGAAGCATGGAATGATGTGTTCAAATTAGTACCATCTGTGAATAGAAAAAGTTTGAGGTTTTTAGTCATTCTTAAGGAATGGAAATCTGATTCTCCATGCTAAAATGAGTGTAATCCTCTTTGTATCTGTAATTCAATAGGGCAGTTGCCTTGAAATAGTCCAGTTTAACACACAGTTTATCAAAAGAGAAGATACTAGATATAAATGAGGGCTCTTGCTGGTCAGTACTGAGTAGTGAAATTGGCTTGTTTGAAAAAATTGTCTTTGAGTCGTAATATATCTTTGGCCTCAGATTATATTTAATTCTGGTTCATATTTTGAAATATACTAGGTAGAAAAATGTGGACTAGATTTTGTGCCACATTGTGTTAGCTTTATGTATCTGTGATCAAAACACCTGACAAGAGCAACTTAGAGGAGGATAAGTTTGTTTTGGCTCACAGTTCCAGAGGTTCCATTCATAGCTGGCCTCCTCAGCTTGGTTGAATGGTGCAATGGAGGAAAGCTGCTCAGCCCATGACAGCAGGGAGGCGAGAAAGGAGGAACCAGGGGGATAAGATACAGTGCAATCCCTCAGTGACCCACCTTCTCCATTCACACATCATCTGTTTACCTTTATACCCAGTTAGTCCATTCAAACTATTAATCCAGCAAATGGATTAATCCATTGATTAGATTACAGCTCTCATAGTCTAACCATTTTCTCTGAATATTTCCTGCATTAACCCCAGATCTTTGGGGGAGAACCTCATTTCCAAACCACAACACACATGAAAATCAAAGCATTGCTTCAGTGAACCATGGTTTATTCATGAAGTCAGCATACACATACTGAGTGTCTATAAGTTTGTGTCCTATCACTGAGCCTGTGACATGGTAGACAACTGAAATGCTGTTATCTTCCCATGGCCAGGTTAAAAAAAACTTGGTTGGACCTTGTTTCTTTGTAAGGTTAAAGTACTATTGTATTTAGATCTTTTCTTCTCTGAAGCATTTTTGTGAAGACTGGAAGAGTCTGAACCACTATTCATTTGCCAACAATTTTATTTTGTATCAAATTGGTCATTAAAGTCTTCTTTCCTAACATATGAAAATTGAAGGGAAAGAAGTTGGACTTAGAGCCATGGACATGTAGTTCTGTCTCCTGAATAGATCAGAAAGCTGCTTCCTTTGCCTTCTCTAGTTCACTGGCTAGTGAATATGTCCCTTTTCCCTCCCACCTCAGTAGCTTAGCAAACTCTAGGAAAAGGAAATTGAAATATGGAAGGATGGTCGCCAGTAGACCCAAAAGAAAGGGAAGCGTCTGGACCATATTACTTTGTTCCCATATGGAAAAGGCATAGCATAAAGTTTTAATGAAAACAAGAAGTCAATATAAAACTTTCTGAGTATTCCCACTGCATTTAGGATAGATCCAAAACTTTTAAATTCCGTCTAGTAGGCTCAACATGATATTAATTCCTATCTATATGTCCAATTTTCTGTCTTCTCATTCATCTCCTTGTGGGCCTAGTAATCTTCTTTACACCTTTTCAATTATGCTATCTTCTTCCTCTGGGTAACCCCTTGCCCAGATGCTGGTGATTGAACCTAAGAATGCTTTACATCCCCTACCTTCCCAGCCCTTTTTATTTCTTATTTTGAGACAGGTCTTGCTAAGTTGCCCGAACTTGTGATTCTTCTTCCTCAGCCTCCTGCATATATGCCTGTAATCCCAGCTGTGCCTCAACCTCGTGCATAGCTGGGATTACAGGCATGTGCCACTGCACCTGGCTCCCTACAGGTCTTAACACATCTGATGCTTTTCATTTAGGAAGCTACTTCATATTTTTTAGGTGTCCTATTAAATTTCCCCTCATCAGGCAAAACTTTCCTGACCATCTATCTAAAGTAATTCCATTATATCCTCTATTCACTTTCTCATATATTTAAAAAATATTTACTAAATGACTATTTTCTTCCAAGCATTACCCTAGATCCTGGGAGATAAAATCCAATTTGTAAATTGACATTTTTATGTGTATGTAACTGATGAATGTGTACATATTTCAGAGTGATTGTTCAACATTTGTATTGATATGGATGCAAAAGCAAAATATTTCTCGATCTTTTATATAGAATGTTCGAATGAAGAGACGAAAATAGATAAGACATCTTTAGGTTAGGTTTTCAGACAGCATGAAGATTTATAGGTAGGTAGGTAATTGGTTCAAACTAATGAAGGCTAAACAAACTAAGAGAGTTATTTGAAAATAAAATTTAAAATAAAAACCCCTTCAGTTTTTGAATTTCACTTTGTTCTGTATAATAAGCAGAAGCTGCATAAGTAGTGATGGATCAGTTTGTATTGGGTTTTTGCTGCCGTGTAATAAATTATGACACACTTGATGGTTTAAAATGACACCCACTTGTTAACTCATAAAGCTATGGATCAGAAGTCCACACATGCTGTGCCTAAGTTCTTTGTCTCACAAACTGAAATGAAGTTGTGATTCGACAACATTTTTAGGTGGAATTCAGTCTTCTTCCAAGATAATAGGGCTGTGACAGAATTTAGTTCCTTGTTATTGCAGGACTGAGATGCCTATTTCCTGACTGGCTCTTGATCAAGGGTTGCTCTTAGCTCCTAGAGATGACATGTGTTATTTTGTCTGAGCCTCCTCCTTCCTCAAAGACAGCAATGGAGAAGTTTTCATACATAGAATCCATCTCTTGCTTCAAATTTGTCTATTTTCTATAATCAGTCAAAGAAAATGCTCTACTTCTAAAGGACTCATGTTGTAAGTTCAGACCCATTAATATATCTCTATTTTAATAAATAATTTGGATTCTTAATTCCAACAGCAAAATTCCTTCATATCTCTACCTGTACCAGTGTTTGGTTGAAGAACCAGAAGCTTTGTGTTCAGTGGCTGGGGATCTTGAGGGACATCTGAAGACATAAGGAGACAAGTTGACCAAGATGGTCTCTAAGCATCCTTCAAATGCTAAAAGTCTGTGATTTGGTCATTTGCCTGTTCTTATAGAGTTAACCATCAATATAGATGTGAATTTTTCATTTTTCCAGTTGTACAATTACTAGACCACCCTTTATAAAATATATTTCTGAACATCTCATTCTGACACCTTTGATTACTTTGCATAGCCTCACAAGCTCTCTATAAGTCTGTCTGACATAGTAAGTCCCCATGCTGTTATACAGCTTTTTAGTTACTGTCAAGAAGAATTCTAAGCAGCAGTAAAATTTACCTTAGTCACAGTCCTTTTCTAGGATCTCCATCATTATCATCTCCTGAGCCCTCACTCATTTCATGTTAGGGTATTTTTAAAATATATTCATTGTATTCAGATGGCTTGAGTTTAAATTTAGTGACTGAGGGATTTGACCAAATTCTGGAATTTCTACTTCCTTAGCCAATTCTAAACTTGCTTGCTCTATAAATATATTTTTCCTAAAAATAACATTTTCTCTAGTTGCTTTGCTTCATGAAGCAAAAACAGGGTGTCTAGTAAGTAGGATATTATGTGTTTTGTTTGTAATGCTATTTTTAAGGAAATGCCCAATTAAATGTAGTAAGATTTGATGATACATACTAGTATGTGGAAATAGAGTAATTGAAGCTAATCCTGTGATTTTACATAATCTAATAATTGTCTTCCATAAACTTAGACCTATTCTTGTTGGGCAAATATATAATAAGTCAGTAGATAGTTAAGTAAAAAGGTAAGAGAAAATTCAAACTTTTAAATGATATCTAGACTTCTCTCTATGGAACTCCAGACTCAGTATCCATCTACTGCTCCTTTTGGCTATCTGAGAAGCATTTCAAAGTTATTATACTTAAAATAAATGCTTAATCTTCCTCTCTCCAGACTTAGCCCTACTACAGTCATTCCCCTGTTGGTTATTAGTGACTTCATCTTTCTGTTTGCTCAATGCAGTCTATAAAACTTTCCTTTGTTCCTCTCATTCTCTTATACCTCATGTCCCATGTCAGCAAATCCTGTCATTTCTCCTTCTAGATATATTTAGGAACTGAGTTCTTTATTTCTGCTGCCACCATCTTAGTCCTGCTCACCATGATCTCTTGCATTGATGTTGCAATACCAACTAGTCAGTCTCCTTGTTCCACCTGTCTCCTTTCAGTCCGGTCTCAGTTCTATTGGTAGAATGATTCGGTGAAAACTATGTTGGAGCCTGTCACTCTTAGGCTCAAATGAAAGCCATAACAATGTCCTTTAATAATGTACATGTTCTGACCTTCAGTGTCTCTTCTCAGATCTCAGCTCCTGCCAGTCACTCAAGCCTCCTTGTTACTCTTCAAATACACCAGCCATGCTTCCACCTTCTGGCTTTTAGTCATGGTTTCGCATGCTGTGAATTTTCTCCCCAATTTATTCACATAGCTGCACCACCTACCTTCATTAGGAACTTAATGTCTTGTAAGTAATGAGGCTTCTTCTGACCACCTAATTTAAAATGCCATTAATCCTGGAACTTTCTACCCTTCTTCCCTTATTTCATTTTTTCCATATCAATGATCATCTTCAGAAGTACTATATATAATACTTAATTATACATTTTTATCATATGTAGCCCTCTCTCATGTAAACATCACAAGAGTAGGGATGTTTGTCTATTTTTATTCATTGTATTTTTAATACCTATAGAAGTGCCTGCACTATTTAGATGCTCTTCAGAGTTAGTGAATTTTGAACTATTATGATATATTTAGGAATTAATGAGTTTCTAAATTTTTATTAATTTTCTTTTGAAAGTGTGAATAGTAACATAGTTCTCATGAATTGTGTAATAGTCATGTAAGTCATTATTATCTTTCTTTTTCTCAGTCTTCTCTGCAGAGACCCTTGAAGCATGGTTGAGAAAAGTTTCAGTGTCTCTTAGTTCATTGATCTTTCATATTTCTAACCATAGCATGCTTATATTACTATTCCATAAACTGTCTCTTACAAACAGGACATGAGCTTTATCGTATCTTGAATCCCTAACACCAGTCTCAGAACCTGACATGGTTTGCCTTTAGCACACCAAGGATCAGTGTGACTCTAAGTAGGACTATGTTATTATAGATTATATACTGATATTTTAATCTGTCTTTTAATGTCAATGTGCTGCACTATGTTCTAGAATAAATTTTGTTAATATTGAATAAACATGAAATAAAATTAAACTAATTAATATATTAATTTATTCAGTATTCCTGCTTATTTAAAATAATTTTATAACCAACATTATCAGTAAAATGTGCTTATGTTTAATTAGATACTTAAATATAAAACGTACCTTTCTTTTTTAAAATTTTAATTACAAAATAACCAAACATGAATATTCTTTTTTATTTCTTTCCTTTTTTTTTAAGTTTCATTTTCTTTGGATATGAATACCAAAATAAAATTCAAATGATACCAAGGAAGTTCAGAGGATATGAGCATGCAATCTTCTTTTGTACTAGTAAAACATTTTCCTCATATATGAAACCACAATATGTTTACATAAGCCACATGTGAGTGGATTTGGGAGCAAAATTAGGAATTTTTTTAAAAATCACAATAGTTTTGTCCTCTGTAGTGTTCTGCTCATTAAGTATGCAGATAGTAATCTAAGTGCTATAATAATCTCATAGGTCTCCACTAGATGCATCATAATAGAATCTTTTCAAATTTTATTTCTTCCTTCTGATTACAAGATATTTGATAATCCAAATTGTTTTTAATTTTTTTCCTTTAATTTTTAGTTCCCAGTGCTCCCAGAAACATTGCTATTTCTGATGTTCAGTCAACTAGTGCAACACTGACGTGGATAAGACCCGATACTATCCTTGGCTACTTCCAAAATTACAAGATAACCACTCAGCTTCGTGCTCAAGAATGCAGAGAATGGCAATCTGAAGAATGTGTTGAGTATCAAAAAATTCAGTACCTTTATGAAGCTGACCTAACTGAAGAGACAGTGTATGGGTTAAAGAAATTTAGATGGTATAGATTCCAAGTGGCAGCCAGCACCAATGCTGGCTATGGCAATGCTTCCAATTGGATTTCCATAAAAACCCTGCCTGGCCGTAAGTATTGTCTTGACATATATATAATATAATTTCTGTTATATTTTATGTCTCTGTGTTAATAATTTCTACTTAATAAATTGTGTATAAAATTACTGAACAGAAAAACCCATTTAATTTTAATTTAATTGAAAACCAATGGAAAATTCAATTTCAATGACTTTTAGGGCTTTTCTTAAACTCTTGAGTTTTGTCAGTGTCCCAAAATCTAGTATTACAACAAAGCACTTTGGGAAGACCCTTAGGCTACACCGATGCCAGGAAGTACCCTTGATAAATGCCTATATTTTCCCCTGATATCTGGAGGCTTTGCTGCTTTTAAACTGACTTTTTAAATCCTTTAGTGACTTCAGGCTTACACACACACACATACACACACCACATGAGTACAGTAACCCTAGTGGATCTATAAGCAGTTTCTCAGTTTGTGTTTTTTGCCTAAACAGAATTCTGAGGCAAAGAAATACTAATGTCTGGCTCCCAGCTTGCAACAGGTAGAAGGAAAAAAATTAAACAAAAAAAGTCATAAATTATCTCTCAAAATTATTCTGCTATCTACATATCTTTCGGGACTTTGCCATTCACGAAAAAGCTATTTAAATGTTTTTTCCATAGCAAATACTCCGAAGTGTAGGTAAAGATTGCTCTTGCAACTTAAGTTTTATATTTTAAAAATTAACTGACTATCCTATTTGCTTCAACTTTATTAACCATAATTAAGTCAATAAATGTCTGTTACTTATCCTGAACCCTGTCTGCATAGAGCTGTGATGATTTTCATGCAATGCAAAGCAATTGCATATCAAGTCACCGAAACCAGAGTTCTGTGTAATGACTGTTTTCTCTGAAAAACCATTTCTACCCCAGCTCCAGCTCTCCAAAGCAAATTTAGGTAAGCCAGATCACCCATCCCAACACTACCTGCTTGTAAATTCTTCAAAGGGTTTATGCTGCCATCCTCCTTTCTTGACCAAGGCTCTTACTCAGTGATTCCTTTCAATTCCAAATCACATCTTCTTAAGATTTTTGGTACCTGTTAGTAGAGTATATAAATACACACACACCTACACACTCACCCACATATATGTTGGATTTTCAGTGGCAAGTGGGTACTGTGTTAGGCTCTTACAGATATTGAAATAAGCATTCATCTAGAGGCTTTACCTAGGCTACTAAATGTGTCTCTTTTACAATTCCCCAGATTGCCTAGCATCATGTTTGTAATAGTGTTTAATAAATGTTTGTTAACATAATCTAACGTTTGGGGTAGTAGCCTTCAACATATTGTTCAAACAGGTCTTCTTTTTAGTACTTAAAGTTTTGGTTTCAGGAAGATTTGCTCTTCTGTATTTTCTCCTCTTTCTTGTAGCCTTTTCTCAGTCTCTTTTGCTGACCTCTCCTCATAGTTGTTGATGTTTTTTAAATTTTTTAAACTCTAAGTATTAAAGTGCCCAGGGTTGAGACTTGGTCTTTTCTTTACCAGCACACAATCCCTAGATTTTACCTTAAGTGTCCTCTGTTCTATGACTTTAAAGTCTACTTATATACTGATAATTCTCAAATTTCTATTTCTAGTCCTGACTGTTCCCCCCGAACTCCACATCGGTATCTTTATCTCATCAACTGATATCGTTGGATATGTGTGTCAGATAAATCTCTCAAAATTAACATGGTCTAAACACCAAAGCTGCTGCTCATCCTCCAGTTTTTTTTTTTTTTTATCTTAGTAAAGTATACCTTTATTCATCCATTTGCAGAAAATGAAAATCCAGGCACTGCACCTTTCCTCCTCAATTCTTCCAGTGACTCACTTCAACCATACCATCAGAAGCCCGTCCCTCTATTTACATTAATCTATCCCTTCATCGCTGTTGTTACTGTTGTACTTACTGACTGGCCTCCCCAGTTGTCAGGCTGATCCTTTGAAACCTAAAACAGATGATGCTACTTTCATGCTTAAAACTCCCAATGAATTCCAGTGGCTCTGGGAATAAGTTCAAATTTCTTAACACGATTAACAAAGCCCTAAATGACCTGGGTCTTCCCTAACACACTCAACCTTGTTTTTGACCATTTCCCCCCTTACCATTGTATTCCACTCATGTTGGCCTTTTTTTTTTTGCTGCTTGAACACTTTGAACTTCTAGAACTTGGGCCTTTGCACTTTGGTCCCTTTTGATAGAATGTCCTTCCACTTCTTTTTCACACGAGCAAGAACTCTCTGCATAGATTTTTCTACTTAAACAATCTCTGCTCAGAAGACATTTCTCTGACTCCTCCATCTAAAATAGCCATGCCATAATTGTCTATTACATCATCTATTATATTGAACACTTAAAAATACCTGCTCTTTTTAAATTTCTATTTGTTTGTTTTTAGAGACTGCCTTAATCTTTGCTATTTCCTTATTGCCTAGAATAGAGCCTAGAGATACTCTGCAGGTATTTCCTGAGTGAGTGAAACTTGACTGAATGAGCCATAGTGGAAAAGGGAGAAGGGATTGTTTTCACGTGGTGATGGTGAGAATGGCAGTGCCATAACAGAAAGAAATATGAAAAAAAAATCAAATTTAGCTGGAGACTAGTTAATAAGAATAGTCATTTTGACCCTCCTGATTTGGTAAGAAATGACTATCTTAATCTAATGGAAAATGAAGAAATAGATGCTTAAAGATTTAAAGATGGTTAAAGTTAGAGGTTTTAATTGCCTCAACTGACAGGAGTAGGTAAAAGCACAAATCTTACAGAAAAGTAGGACATTTGACTGAATACACTTTTAAGCCCCAGGAACTGTAAGTTCCTTCAAAGAGTCAGACAGGAACCATAATGAAGGAAGTTGATTCATATGTGATCGTTGGAAGTGATAGAGACTATGGCAGATTAGCAGAGAATGTACTCTCTAAAGGGGCAGCCACCACTTACTTCTTGCTGAATGTTGTCTTACAGACAACCCATGCTACTAGGTCTTCTGATGTTTTCTGGGAAACAGGAAAGTTAAATTTTTTTTTTTTATCAATTTCTTGATTGTCTATCACTTTGATTAAGAAAGATGAGCATATAATAGACATGATTTTCTTTGCAGTCTCAAAAATTCATAGCTTCTCAAATGATTGGTCATATGTAGGTGAGGATAACAAGTTACTTAGTGTTTAAATTATGACAGTGAATTGATTGTTGTTTAGTCTAAGGAATGGAGGAATTTTTTGCTTTCAATGAAGAGGGGACATTTTTCTAATAATAAATACATTTGAATTCTGAATTCTTAAAAATTAAAAAAAATTAGTTGTTCAACCAAATGTATTAGATCTGGCCTATAAATAGCTCATTTGTAATTTTTGATTAAAATATACCTGTGCCTATGTGTCTTCTGTCATGAAGGGTTCCATCTCAGTCCATATGAGCACTCACAGGGAGATCACCTGCTTGGTGCCAGGAAGTATACTTTATAAATACACTGTCTCTTATAAGCATAGTTAATGATATTATGTAAGATGTTTAATTGGCATAAAACAATGTGTAACATGATCAATTCACAAGTGGAAAATAAAATTGGAAGTGGAGTTATTAAATAATCACACATTCTCAAGTCTTTCTACTTGAGTGTCATTCCTTTTACCCTATTTTAAGATTTATGATCATGTTTTATTTCCAGGCGACACATGAGAAATCAAAGTCAGTTTGGGATTAATCAACAAGAATGTTTATTTTGAACTTGTAGGTGTTGAAAAGGAATAACTACTCTTATCTAAGTAACTAGAAAACATAAATAGGTGCTTATAGATTTAAAACATGGCTAAAGTTGAGAGTTTTAGTTGCTCATAAACTTGATTTTCTA
Organism: Sciurus carolinensis; assembly: GCF_902686445.1. Taxonomy (NCBI): domain Eukaryota; kingdom Metazoa; phylum Chordata; class Mammalia; order Rodentia; family Sciuridae; genus Sciurus; species Sciurus carolinensis. Next base: position 138,347,872 of record NC_062216.1, read on the forward strand.
CCACTGTGATAAAGAAAGGTGAACATATAATAGACTTGTGATTTTCTTTGCAGTCTCAAAAATTCATAGCTTCTCAAATGATTGGTCATATGTGGGTGAGGATAACAAGTCACTTAGTGTTTAAATTACGACAAAGAGTTGGTTGTTGTTTAGTCTAAGGAATGGAGGAATTTTTTGCTTTCAATGAAGAGGGGACATTTTTCTAATAATAAATATATTTGAATTCTGAATTTCACAATTATAGTGTAAAGGAAAATTTTTATTATATGAAAACAAGGAAAGAGAATTTGAGATTACATTTGACATGAAAGAAAAATACACCAAATATATTATTGTAATATAATATGTACAGTGAAATAACATATAGTATAAGAAAAGTAATGGGAACAGTCAACAAGAATCTTGAAGAGTAGTCATTTCTTAAGAGTCAAAGTAAGCAATATTTATATACCAAAGATTAAAATATGAACATTGTCCAAACAAAAAGTAATCTGGATGAAGAAAATCAATGTTTTGTATTTTCTGTAATTGATTCAAAAAATGTTTTGTAAGTTCATGATTTGACTTAAGATAAAATAATAATAACCATTTCTCTGTATTAGAGAAAAGATAAACAACAGTTTAAAATCCCTGTTTCCAATGAGTGTGCATTTTGTTCTAATGGCATCAAATTGTGCCCAAGCACTTATTAATACAACATCTTTTCAAAACCTGGAGTTTCTTGATAAAGAGTTAGTGTTTGATGGCTAGTTGAAAATTAAATTGGTCAAAATTTTAAACTGTTCAAATAACAGACAACCCACTATGAATTATAAGTATTATAAAAGACCCTAAAACAGCTCATAGCCTAAGAAAACACATTGTTATTAGCTCTCTCTGAGCTCATAAAGCAGAACAACAAAATAGAAGATCCAGGAAGCAGTCAGAATGCAAGCAGAGAATTAAATTGGTTTACTCTGAATCTGAATCTACAACTGTAGAACACAGTGAAAGAAACAATATTTAGTCAACTCAAGCTAACATTTCTCTCTGCCATACCCTCTGATCTAGATAATTAAAGACTAATTGTTTTTCTCCCTAAATCCTCTGTGAATACCCATAACTCTACTTCATGCTGTGTTTATATATAAAAAGCACAAAAATTATAAAAGTCAAAACTACTTAACTTAAAACAGTGAAATCTTGCAGACTATTTTACTCATCTCTTATTTTTCTGATTATATACTCAAAAGCAATTTGGGTTCTGTGTTTGGGCTATGGAATGGAAAATGGAAAGCTGTTAAGTATCTATGCTGCACAATAGGTACATAACAATGCTGAAGAAATGTACAATTTTCAAGGAGTGTGGGTGTGAAATTAGTATGGAATGAAATGGGTCTCTTTTGTAATGTGCATCTCCTATAGACCACCAGGACTGGAAGACAGCAAGAAAGGAAGATTCCTGGGGTAACACTTAGGTTGTGAAAACCACAGGATACCATACTCATGAGGAATTTTAACTACCCAAACATCTGTTAGGTTAAAAAAAAGAAATTCAACAAAACATGCCTCATCAAAGGAGTTTCCAAGGACTGTAACTTTATAATTTAAGAAGAAGAAAAAATAAACAAAGACCAGAGCACACCTTACTATTATTGAAAATAAGAAATTGTTAATGCATTAGTATGTATTCAATTATTTTTCTTGATTTATTTTAAACTGTATAATGCACTTAAAATGTGATCAACATTCTGGTAACACAGGTAGAAATTATTTTTTTCTATCAAGAAGCGATTATATATTAATAAGCAATGTTAACCATAAATAAAGAAGAAAATATAACCAAAGACGTTTAGAAACCTATTTGGTGGCAGTGCATTTTTAGGATGTGCTCTATCCTGCTTTCACTAGAGAAAATAAATCTAATTTATTTAGACATGATGATTACACTTCTGTGAAAGGAGATGCTGTTGAAATTCTTCTAAATTAGCTGCCAGAAACTCCCAAATGTATAATTCAAAACAACATCTCTCTCCTCTAGACCGGTATGTTGAAGTTATTGGTATGACCACGGGGTTCCCACAGACATGGCAGACTCCATATTACCAACGCCCCACCCACTGCCAGTGCTTTCTTCCTATTGGTTCCCCGCTTTGGTGTACTGCACCACTGCTAATCTAGGTATTCAAGATAGCAATCTAGGAATCATTCTTAATTCTTTTTAGCTACTCTCATCCCTCACAAGTCAATAACTGAATCCTATTAAATTTATCTTCTACATGTCTCTTGCATTTGCTTATTTATCTTTAGTAAATGTCTCCAAATCCAGACTCTTAACGTTCATCCTCTAGATTATTGTAAAGATATCAAAATGATCTTTCTGTCCCTACCTTCTACCCTTTATCTGCCCAGAGCATTTGAGTACTTACTTGACCATGTCATTCCTCTGTTGAAAAATCTTTGATGGACTGCTGTTTGCCTGCATGTAAAAACCAGTCTTTTAGTGAGTGAGATGTGGTCACTTATACTTTGGTTGATATCCCCCACAAAAGCACTGCTCCTCTGTTATGCTGCAGAGTCTCACCTCTTCTTTCTTTCTGCCCTTTCCATTTTCTTCTTTTGGAGACCCAGCTACCTTTTCTTTCTGTTTTATGTTAAGTATCTCCTTTGAAAAGCCTTCAAGAAATTCCTTTTTCCACTCCTACCTCCTAAGCTTGTTTCTAAAGCATTGAACATACTGCATCATTATTATTGATCTCTCTTTCTTTTGTGGGATTCTGAATTGCTTAAAAACAAGTGTGCCCAGATAGCCATATCTTGTTTTCACCCTTCATGTGTACTTGTTACCTAACTCATTATGGTGTGGAAGGAAGGTGTTCTATATCAATGCAAAAGCATTTGGGTGAAAAATTCTCCATATTTCAAAATAGTTCATACTGATTTTCTTTTTTCTTTTTCTTTTGGTCTAAACTTGTCTTTCAAATACTTGCATAGTTAATGTCAAAATTAAAATTCCCCTGGTCAGTTACTCTTTCTTTTTTTTTTTCTTTTTTTTTTTTTTTTTTTTGCGGTGCTAGGGATCAAACCCAGGGTTTTGTGCTTGCAAGGCAAGCACTCTACCAACTGAGCTATCTCCCCAGCCCCTGGTCAGTTACTCTTTCTGTTGGATATGTTGAGGTTTCTTTTATTTCAATAAAACCATGTATTTTATTTTGTTGATCATTTTATGAGTTTCCCTTTTATTAATTAACATAAGAAAGAACTATGGAAGTTCTTTTTTATTCATTTTCATTTGTTCTTTTTAGGTATACATGACAGTAGAATGTATTTTGACATATTATACATACATGGAGTATAACTTCCCATTCTTGTGGTTGTACATGATGTAGAGTTTCACTCGTCATATATTCAGATATGAACATAGGAAAGTTATGTCTGATTCATTCTACTGTCTTTCCTATTCCCATTTTGGAAGTTCTTTCATGTAAAAGAACTATGTACACGATTAATTTGGAAGGGCTTCCGACAGTGAAGGAAATTACTAAATGCTTAATTCAGAAAGGATTGAAGCATTCAAAATATCCAAATCTTTCTCAAAATAATGAATACATTTGTAAGTGAGGACCATGCCAGGTTGTTGGCTCATGAAGAAAACAAAAAGGAAGCAAAATGTTAAAATTTAGGGTGCTAAATATGACTACAAAGAGAAAATAGTGGGTGAAATAGTAATATAAAGAGATAAATAGTAGGCACATAAAGTATTTAACAAATTATCCAGCTTAATAGTGACAAGAGCTTTGTCAGATTATCAAACAAGTTTTCTAGAATTTAAATACCGTTAAAATATTTATTGTTGAAATTGTATTTAACACAGCAAGTAAAATGTGTTTTCAGAAAAATCATTTTAAAAAATCAAAGGAAATTATTATTATTCCTATGTTTTTAAAAAATCATATATATATTTTAAAGCCTGGTTTCATTTTTTAAAAGTGGGGGGAAGGTTACCCACTTGGCTTCATTTTATCCTTTTAAAATTCAAATGTACTCTTTTCCTTTCTCATCTCAGTCTTCAGATCTCATGTTGAATTACATTTCCTTTTACTCTTTGGGGAGTCTTCTTTCTTTTGGTCCAAAAAGAAGTGTGAAGTAGGATTAATGCATTGTGAGTTTGGTTCTTTACCTTAAGTTCAGATTCTGCCCCTGCATTAAGTCAACAAGTATTCAGCTCTGTTTCTTCTGCTTTTTTTAAGGAAGTAAAGAGAACTCTCATTTAACTATGGGAAAATATGGAAGATCCTGTGGTTAAGTATAAACCTATTGATTTGGGCATTTTTTCTGGTCAGGCCCAGTGAGAGCCCCAAGCTGTGAAATTCATATGCTGGTTTAGTTCAACTACTTTACACATTGATACTTTCATGAACCTAGATCATTTCTAGGATGAAGTCTACACTCCTAGATCTTGACTAGGATTTGTGAAAAGTTTCAACATGGTGTGGAAGGTGGAAGGGTGCTAAGTATGATCACAAAGAGAAGAGATTCAAAGAGGATAGATACGGTGAAATCATAGCATGAAGGGGGCAAAAGTCAGCATATAAAATTAAAACTAGTTTAAAAAGCATCCATCTACATATTTAATGTCAAAAAAGTGCTTGCCAGATTATTAAGCAAATATTCAAGAATGTAAATAAAAATATCTTTGAAAATTGCATTAGTGTAAGCACATATTTTTTCAGGACAAAAACAGCAGTTAAAGGAAATTAAAAGGATTATCACTCTGCAATATTGTTAGCTTTGACTACTGGTACTGAGAGAACTGAGAATATTATACAAGCTCCTAGTATATAATGCTACCATCTCCAATCCCACTCAAAGGGGGCAAAACTTCAAACTAAACTTTTGAGGATTCCTAGATTTTTATTTTTCTTTATCGATACTCTTGATATTTATTTTACCCAAATTATACCTCTGCATAAATGAATAGGAAGACAAAGTCACAACATTCATCCAAGCCCTAATGCTCCATCATGCTGATGGCCTTACCTCAGTTATTTCAGGTTGTTCCCATGTAGAACTTCAAGGTAGCATAGAATTGGTGGCATTTCCTTATGTTTTTATGGAATATAAAGACCTGTTATTCTAGTATGCTGATTTTAAGTCCTTTGGGTATAGACCAAGGAGTGGGATAGCTGGGTCAAATGGTGGTTCCATTCCAAGCTTTCTGAGGAAAATCAGCATACTACAGAGATACAGCCACATCAATGTTCATTGCTGCTCAATTCACCATAGCCAGATTGTAGAACCAACCTAGTTGTCCTTCAATTGATGAATGGATAAAGAAAGTGTGGTATATATATACAATGGAATATTACTCCGCCATAAAGAATGATAAAATTATGGTATTTGCAGGCAAATGGATGAAATTGGAGAATATCATGCTAAGTGAGATAAGCCAATCTCAAAAAACTAAAGGACGAATGATCTTGCTAATAAGCAGATGAGGACATATAATGGGGGTTGGGAGGGGTTACATTAGGGTTAGGGTTAGGTTTAGGATTAGGGTTAAGGAGGGTGGTAAGAATGGAGGAAGGAAGGATTGTATAGAGGGAAAAGCGGGGTGGGGGTGGGGGGGAAGGGAAAAAAAGAATGAATCAAACAACATAACCCTATGTAAATTTATGATTACACAAATGGTATGCCTTGACTCCATGTACAAACAGAGAAACAACATGTATCCCATTTGTTTACAATAAAAAAAACAATATAATAAAAAACAAAACAAAACAAAACAAAACAAAAGACCTGTTATTCTAGAAACTTGGGGGATCAAAGGGGGTGACGGTAAGAAGAACCTTATTTCCTAGTTATCCAGAATTAAAATAAAATGAAAGATAGGAGTAGACCAGATTGTGGAGCTTGGTACACAAATGTTCATATCGACTACCAGCTTCCAAATTCCCTCCACAGCTCCTTTTCCAGCCTTCACAGAAGCAGTAATTTAACCCCCATTCCACCTTTGTTACTAAGAGTTATAAGCATCACTCCCTAATCTGCAAAGTAATGTCACTACTCTTTCAAATGGTATGTTGATATTGGAGAGCACTGGTTCTCAAACTTGTACTGTAGGGACACCTGGAGGGCATGTTATTTGCTTGTGCCGCAAAACTAGGGTATGATTCAATAAGTCTGGGATATGGTTTCAGAATTTGTGGTTCGTGACTTGCCCAGTGCAACTGATGCTGCTGGTCTGGAGACCACATTTTGAGAACCACATTGTACACTTTGTTTTGGAAACATGATGCTATGCTAGGAAATGATGTATTATCTGATCCTAAATACATAGTACTAAAATTAAAATATTTTCATTCTTACCTCACATTCCTAGCATTGGAAATGAGGGCTTTTGTTTGTTATTTGTGTTATTTATTTTTTTGAATTGTGTTTTCAATTTAAGCCAGTCTGAAATTAGATAGATAACTCAGTTCAGCATCAAATAAGATGATTATACACTGGAACCTGGTACTGTGAACATCCATGAATCATTTTCAGTACTCATTAAATAGTCTAATCCAACAAATTCTTAGGTTTATAGCACTTGTTCATGGTACTACCTTATTGGGAAATCTAACTGTAAAACAAAACTGAAGTCTTGTACAATGACTTGCCTTGAAATACTTCATACAGCAAGAGTGGTATGCCATATGGGTCAATGAAATCCTGGGCTCTAGGGAAATGGCCAACACTAGGGAAGGACAACCAATTATCACAGGGCTGCCTGGTGGTGGAAATGTGGTGAATCTAATTGCTGAGCTTGTTCAGGGCTTTGGATGTCCTGAATGGTTTAAGGCACAAGGATCCACACAGCCAATTAGATGTTCTTTAGTCTCTAGAGACATTGAAACCTCAAAACTAATTCTTGCATGTGTGCTGAATCAAAATCACTTCACAGTCCCAAATGTGTTTAAAATTTCTATAGCTGAGAAACAGGCCCCTTCACATAGTAATGATAGTCATTAGGAATCTGGGGTTCCTGTGTATCAGATACTAAAACTAAAATACCCTATCAGTAGGCCTTTTAAATAAAATTTAAACTGGACTTAAAAATTCAAATTTAAACTGGACAGAAAATTTAAATCATACACAGAGCTCATGATTTTGTGACCTGCTGTCAAATCTTGTATTTATTTTATGCTTCTTCTCATAGGAAATTCACCATAGAACAGTGCAGTAAAAACCATACAGTATTTTCTATAGTATTTTTCACAACTAAATTAGATATACAGAAATCTACAGATGGCAATGTTGCTAAAAAGTCTTTGTGCTTATTCTGAAAGTGTAGTATTAGACACAGTAAAGTTCATTGGTTCTTAGTCAAAGTGGACAGACTTGGGAACATTCAGACTTTTATATGGACTAGGCAAAATGATGGTCTATCCAGACTCACCTTTCAGCTAACACACTTAGCATTGAGACACAGATGGATGGGAAAGATGACCCTGACCCACATAAGACCCACATTCCTGTGCAAGGATAGAAGCATGATAATCAGGAAATGATGGTTGTTAGTTACAGAAAATGCATTATTGTGAAAACCAGGGGGAAAGTGCTTATGAGAGGAAGTGATTGGATTATGGGGAATGAGAGAATAAGGATACATCATTTCTACTGAGTAAATTGCTGTGATTTATAAGAGAGAGGGTATAGTGATATCTTGGCCCATTACTGACTAGATTCATTTCACAAACAATCCTAAATCAGAATGTGACAGTTTATGGGGAGACAAACAAAGTCTCCTAAAGATGCTTGTAAGTTACTATACTTTTAAACTAGCATGTTTTCAACTTCCATTCCTTCACCATCATCAACTTCCTTTACTTTGGTAATTGGCATTCATAATTGTAATTTTGTTTTTTTTTAATTATTTATTTTTTAATTTTTTTACAGACTGAATTTTGATTCATTGTACACAAATGGGGTACATCATTTCATTTCTATGGTTGTATATAATTGTAATTTTGTATTTCCCTTTTATGTAACTCTATTAATAGATTACTATATACTGTGCTAAAACAGAAATATAATCCCAAACATATTTTATTTTGCAGTTTGGGTATTTTGATAAATTCCATGACAAGTTTACCTGAAAGGGTTGAAATATTTCTGTGCTTAAAGGTACATCATACAATTTGAAAAATGCAAAAATAATTAGGTGGTAATTTATAACAATTGAGGACTTTAAAAAAAATCCTTCTTTTTAAATTAACTCTGGATTAATCAAATAATTATTTTCATCACTTCCAATAGAGAAATATATATTGTTTTGCATTATATGAGTACAATATATTTACATATATTCTCTTATATATATTTACTTTTATTCGTTAGTTTGATGTAAGAGTTCCAATATTTTAAAAACACAGTTGTTAAAATACAGGGAATAGCTGTGTAACGAAACAGGAAATTTCATTAAAAGTTTACTAAAATACAAATGTGGTTTTGAATGATTGTGTCTTTAAAAAAATGAAGGAAGGAAAAAGGAAAGAACAATTCTGGGAAAAGTTCAAGAAATGACATTTAGGTTCAAGTCACTCAGTGAGGAGCTAAATACCTTGCTTTTCTGAAATGACTGATTCATGTATGGAACGTAAAATATTTATTAGTTTGCGTAGTTAGATGTGTCAGGAATGATCTCTGAATGTCACTTTTTCTCAGCTCTGCTTGGGGTGGGCAGACACTCCCTGATGAGGGCTTTGATTGCTGGTATCAAAGGAATGATTGCAAGGGTGACATTTTACTGTGAAAGACAAGAAATTGAAGCAAGATTTTCTGAACTCGGGTACAGACATATTTGCAAGTCAATGTTTGCCTTGGGAAATGGCTTTGAGTCTGTCCTCAGTTAAGATTCAAAAGAACCACACCTTGGAGCAAAGAAGATTTGGACAAATTCCCCTGACAGTATTTTCAAACATAAACTACCATCGATATTGTCAGAAAAAATTTCATCAACTTTCTTGGTCAGAAAAATTCTCAGCAAGTTATTCATAATCTCTGGGCAACAGTGAGGTGATAATTCTGATTGCCTGTTAGAATGAGTTGGTTTAAAGTGTAGACTCAGTAGTGCTGTTTGTGTATTGTATAGAAGTATATGAATCGGTTTGATTCTGGAGATGATTGTTCTTCTTTTGATCCAATTAATTTTAGCCCATCTTTCTGCTATGGGTTAAGATATCAAAAACCACAATGTATCATGGCCTCTTCCAGTTCATGATAATGATCTATGGCATTTGGTCTTTCCCCCATAATATTCCATCTTACAAAAACTTTAGCAGTAACCCTAAAGGCTCTATATAATCTGTCCCTCATTCATTACTATAGTTACATTTATGTATTAGTTACTAAAATATGTCAATGCTATTGTTAAAATATATTTTATAATATTATCTTCCTGGGAAATATATTGTAAATATTAATCATCTCACTTATGAAGGTGGTCACTACTATTGACCTCTATCTTAGCCTAATTTGTGTTGCTATAACGAAATATTAGAGACTGGGTAATTTACAAGGAATAGAAATTTATTTACTCATAGTTCTGGAGGCTGGAAGGTCCAAGATCAAGGTGCCAACAGGTCTGATTGTCTGGTGAGGGTATAATAAATGGAAGGTAGAAATTCTTTGTCCTCACATAGTGGGAAGCTTAAAGGCAAGCTACCTGCGTGCTTCGTGAAGCCTCTTTTATAGTGGCCTTAGTCCCATTCATGAGGGAGGAGCCTACATGACCTCATCACCTCTTAAAAGCCCCACCTCTCAACACCATCACATAGACCATTAAGTTCCAATAGTCAGATTTTGAAGGGGACATTTCAGAACATAGCAACATGTTAAATGCATATGTGGTAATTAAAGTAAAACCTTCTGACTCTCTACAAAGCATGTGGTTCACTTGAAACCAGATGTACCTGCCATATTTAGTCTATACCAATTTGTAAGAAATTATCTTAAATTTTTATAAAAAGAACCCTTTTCCATTCTAGTCCTGTCTTCCTAGTTCTCGACTCACCTTTCCAATTGCCAGGTATGGATCTAAGTCCTTTTCAGTTTCTCAGATTCAATAAGTGCAAATCCAAATTTATCATCTCCCACAGTCTCACTCCACCAAAAGCAATATGTTCCTGTTGTGAACTATATCAGCATTATTCCAGCATTAATACATGACTTAAGTTTTATTACTTCCTTTGTGTTACTTTGTACCCACGTCTCATCTGCCCCTAGTTCTTCTATGTCAAGTTGTCTAAGTGACTGTAGGTTTCATCTCTTCTGATACATATCTACTATCACTAGTCAACTTTAGGGACTCTTGTCTCACCTGGCTTTTTGGAAGACAAGGTCCTAAAGCAATGTGCATTTTCCTTTTGTCACAGCTTCTGAGTTTTCTTCCTAAGTCATTAGAAAAGTACTTCTTTTCTCAAAACATTAGTGCCATCTTGTTATAAAGAATGAACTCCAAAATCTTTAACATAACTGTTAAGCACTCTACTATTATCTGCTTCCGTGAACACTGCTCTCTCTGTAATATCTCTATTCCCTGAATTTAGGAATTCCATTTTTTTAATAGTATGACTTCTTTGGCAGTCTGGTGAAGTTTATGGACTCCTTCCCAGAGTATTTTTGAATGTGTAAAATAAAAAATGGAAGCTTACCAAGGAGAGCAATTCTAGAGTAACACAATTCTCCCTGCAGACACTGCTGTTTGTGTCTGTGTGGCTTTGCTGTGACCCCCTGGTATAGAAGGGCCCCTAAGCCTGCCCTTCTGATTTTGGAAATCTTCCTCATCTCCCAAAGCCTACAATTCCCAGGTTCTCCATGCTGCTTTACCTTGCCTCCCACCTCTGTCCTTACTCAGGGACTTGCCCTTTGCCCTCTCATAGAAAATTATTTGTATTTCCAGTTAATCCTTATCTTAACTAGGCCCTTTATTATATTTTTGGACAGTAATGTTCCCAACACTGAACTAGCCACTTGCACATATTTTTTCTCCACAGTTCTCTTTTAAACACTATGAAATAAGCATTTGATGGGGAAACTGAGGTCTGAACTTTTTGTTGTTTCATCAAGATCATACAGCTTGTTGCTCTTCCTAGACTATAAATTATTTGAGGAAAGGGACATTTTATCTGCCTTTTATATCTTATAAAATTCTATGTAATAGGGTTTGTTCAGTAATGTTTTCTCATATGGATTTAAAAATGGGAAGCAGGAAATACTTGCCTCCCAATATTCGACGTCATTGGAATTAACTAGGAGCCCTGGGAGGACAGAGATGGGCACAGCAGCGTTCCAAGGTTAATGTCTGTGTCAGATTTACTGTGACTAAGTCTTTTCAATGTACTCTTAACCCTTCTGATTTCTAGTGGTTTTTCAATTTGAAAATTCACTCATAAGGGTTTTCAACAGTATTAATTCTTAAAATATTATCCCTTGTTTTACATTTAAAAAACTGGAAAAGTAGAACAAATTAAAGAATTAGTTTGGAATCATGGTGAATTCAGGATTTATTTGAAAGTTACTATTTTAATAATAGATCAGAACAATTGGATAACCTATTTCTTATCCTATCTCCTCAGTGAAAACAGTAAAATGAACTCAATTTACCCTTGTACACTTGTAAGACAAGTTTTAACCATAATTCCCTTGTACACTTGTAAGACAAGTTTTAACCATAATTCCCTTATACTAATTTCTATTTTCATCTGTGTACCTTTGCCTCTCTTTGGGTGGTCCAATATGTTTCTGCAAGAGTTTTCTTAAAACTGCATTACTAGATTATCTATTTCTAAATAAACATTTATTTATTCAAATTTTTTATTTTAGAACTGGTGCGCTTTCTTTCAAAATATGATTTCAAGTTTAAAATCACATATTTATGATTTAATTAATCACTTTCTTGTGGAAGTTTTAATTATAAGTAATTAGTTCATTTAATTTGCTAATACCTTTAGCATGCTATGAACTGTAAATTAATGTAAAATTAATTCATTATGACTATCCATTTTTCATGGTCTTTTCTATTGTTGTGCAGTCACAAGTGCTAACTAATGTAGCAGAATAATTGATTTTCTATTGTCATAGCTCCAGATGGTCCTCCTGAAAATGTGCAAGTAGTAGCAACATCACCTTTCAGCATCAACATCAGCTGGGGTGAACCTGCTGTCATCACAGGACCAACATACTACCTGATTGACATCAAATCGGTAAGACGTGTCTTCCCTTCTCTTTTAAAAGGCAGTATGGATCATGGTTAGGGATGCAGGTTTTGGAAACAGACTACTTGAATTGGAGTCCCAGATCTGTTAGACCTTAGGCAATTTAGTTAACCTCTCTGTGTTTCAGTATCTGTATATATAAAATAAAAAATATAATTGTATTTTATAGACAGTCTGTGAGGACTAAATCAGTTAATAATGCATAAAGAATTTAGAAAATTTCCTGACACATAGTAAGTACTTACTAAGTATCAAGTTTTAGTAAAATAATTATTATTATATTAATTCTCAGGGTATAGATTATATATATATAAACCAGGGAGTTAACTGATGATAATACATTGGTTTCAAATACAATGCAAATAGACTCATAATACAGAATGAGAAAGGAGAAGGCATTAGGAAATCATCTCCCATATAAGATAAAATCAGAACTAAATTTTGAAAAATAATTAAAGCAGTGCCTGAAAAGAAAAAGGAAACGGAGTAATTTTCATTTAAGAAAAAGTGAGTAGTGCAACTATCCCAGGCCATAGCATTCAGAGAAAAGAGATTAAGAAGCTAGATTGGGAGGGTAACTATATAGCATGTTATAGAGTTCAGGTTTTATTTTGAGTAGTAGGGTGGCAGATTTTGAGGAATTAAAGCAGTGAAGTGATGTAGATTTCTGTTGTACCATATGAATAGGTTTGTAGTGGATGGTTTGAGAGCAGTGTTAAAATGCAAATTTAGACAAAGACACGGGAAACTTTAAGAGTAATGTGGGGAAAAGAATGAAAACCGGGGCGATCCAAGATGGCGGCCTAGAGGGTGACTGCCCCCAGTTGCTCCAGAACCCAGAGTTAAGAAGGGGAGGCATTGAGAGACTCGGACTGAAATAGAGCCACGGGTGAGTCTGCCCCCTGGGTAAAGCCCGGCCCGGGTGGCAGACCAAGATAGAGGTGGCTTATCGGAGCCGGGCAGGGCAGCTAGAGTCTTCCACAAGCAGCCCTGTGCACTCCGGAGGTGGGCCCCGCCCACACAGCCAGCTTCTCCAGGTTCTCGGAGCAGGCCCCCTAGTGAGAGCCTTTCTGACCAGAGCAAGCTCCAAGTCCCGGAGCCAGCGCAGCATACTCCCAGCGTACTGCGGCATGCAAGCAGCTTCAGGGACCAGGATAGGGCAGCCAGAGACTTCCCCAAGCAGCCTGGTCCCCTGCGGTGGGAGGTGCCTTTCAAGGCTAGCTTCTCGGAACAGACCGCCCAGTGAGAGGCTTTCTACATAGAGCCAGCCACAAGTCCCCGAGCCAACGGATAGCTTCGATCCACAAGCAGCCTCTGGGATCAGGGCAGGGCAGCCAGAGACTTCTCCAGGTGGCTCTGCCCACTCCGGCTGCAGGCTCTCTTCACGGGGCGATTCAAGATGGCGACCTAGAGGGTGACTGCATCTCCAGTCCGTCCAGAACCCAGGACTCAAGAAGGGGAGGCTTTGAGAGACTTGGACAAAAATAGAGTCACGGGGTGAGTCTCCCCCACTGGGCGAAACTTGGCCTGGGCAGCAGGCACAGATAGGGGTGGCTAATCATAGTAGGGTAGGGCAGCTAGAGTCTTCCCCAGGTAGCCTCCACACTCCGGCGGTGGGCTCCTCCCACACGGCCAGTTGCACGGTGCAGGCCCCCAGTGAGAGCCTTTCCACACAGAGCCAGCTCCAAACCCTGGAACCAGTAGTGGGCTAGGGGCAGCTTTCTTTGGAAGCACTGCATTATCAAGTTCCTCCAAGACATCAGGCTACTGAAGGCTGGGAGGTGATACACTGGAAATCTACCGGGACACTATAAGCCAATAGAGGAAATCTGCGATATCTCAGGGTCCCACTGACAGCTGACCAATATGAGAAAACAAGGGAAGAAAATGTCCCAAACAAACCTAGATACTACATCAATAAAACCCAATGACAGCACAGCAGAAGAAATGTCAGAAAGGGAGTTCAGAATGTACATAATTAAAATGATCAGGGAAGCAAATGAGATGAAAGAGCAAATGCAGGCATTGAAGGAGGAGATGAAAGAGCAAATGCAGGCATTAAATGATTGCACCAATCAACAGTTAAAAGACCAAATACAGGAAGCAAGAGATCATTTCAATAAAGACTAAGAGATACTGAAAAAAAAACAAACTGAAATACTTGAAATGAAGGAAACAATAAACCAAGTTAAAAACTCCATAGAAAGCATAACCAATAGGATAGAACACCTGGAAGACAGAACCTCAGACATTGAAGACAAAATATTTAATCTTGAAAACAAAGTTGGCCAAACAGAGAAGATGGTAAGAAATCATGAACAGAATCTACAAGAATTATGGGATATCATGAAAAGGCCAAATTTAAGAATTATTGGGATTGAGGAAGGCTTAGAGAAACAAACCAAAGGAATGAACAATCTATTCAATGAAATAATATCAGAAAATTTCCCAAGTCTGAAGAATGAAATGCAAAACCAAGTACAAGAGGCTTATAGGACTCCAAATATAAAAAAATTACAACAGACCCACACCAAGGCACATTATAATGAAAATACCTAACATACAAAATAAAGTCAGAACTTTAAAGGCCGCGAGAGAAAAGAATCAAATTACATTCAGAGGGAAACCAATAAGAATATCAGCAGATTTTTCAGTCCAGACCCTAAAAGCTAGAAGAGCCTGGAACAACATTTACCGAACCCTGAAAGAAAATGGATGCCAACCAAGAATCTTATACCCAGCAAAACTTACCTTCAAATTTGACGATGAAATAAGATCCTTCCATGATAAACAAAAGCTAAAGGAATTTACAAAAAGAAAGCCAGCATTACAGAACATTCTCAGCAAAATATTCCATGAGGAAGAGATGAAAAACAACGATGCAAATCAGCAACAGGAGGCGCTAGCCTAAAGGAATAGCCAAATAAAGGAGAAACCAAATCATGTCAAAAACAAATATGAGTCAAATGACTGGGAATACAAATCATATCACAATAATAATCCTGAATGGTAATGGCCTGAACTTATCAATCAAAAGACATAGACTGGCAGATTGGATTAAAAAGAAAAATCCAACAATATGCTGCCTGCAAGAGACTCATCTCATAGAAAGAGATACCCATAGACTAAAGGTGAAATGATGGGGAAAAACATACCATGCACATGGACACAGCAAAAAAGCTGGAGTATCCATCCTCATTTCAGATAATGTGGACTTCAAACCAAAACTAGTCAGAAGGAATAAAGAAGGACATTACATGCTGCTTAAGGGAAGCATAAATCAGCAAGACATAACAATCATAAATATCTATGCCCCGAACATTGGCTCATCCACGTACGTCAAACAAATCCTTCTCAATTCCAGAAATCAAATAGACCACAACACAATAATACTAGGCGATTTTAACACACCTGTCTTACCATTGGATAGATCATCCAAACAAAAATTGAATAAAGAAACTATAGATCTCAACAACACAATCAACAATTTAGACTTAATGGACATATATAGAATATACCATCCAACAAAGAACGAATACACTTTCTTCTCAGCAGCACATGGATCCTTCTCTAAAATAGACCATATTTTATGCCACAAAGCTACTGTTAGCAAATACAAGAAGATGGAGATACTACCTTGTACTCTATCAGATCATAATGGATTGAAATTAGAAATAAATGACAGAATAAAAAACAGAAACTTCTCCAATACCTGGAGATTAAATAATCCACTATTATATGATGAATGGATAACAGAAGACATCAGGAGGGAAATAAAAAAATTCTTAGAAGTAAATGAGAACAAAGACACATCATATCAAAATCTCTGGGACACTATGAAAGCAGTACTTAGAGGAGATTTATTTCATGGGGCGCATTCAAAAAAAGAAGCAGAAATCAACAAATAAACGGCTTAACACTACAGCTCAAAGCGCTAGAAAAAGAAGAGCAGACCAATACCAAAAGTAGTAGAAGACAGGAAATAGTTAAAATCAGAGCCGAAATCAACGAAATTGAAACAAAAGAAACAATTGGAAAAATTAACAAAATAAATAGATGGTTCTTTGAAAAAATAAATAAAATTGATGAACCCTTAGCCACACTAACAAAGAGAAAGAGGGAGACAACTCAAATTACTAAAATTCGGAATGAACAAGGAAACATCACAACAGACACGAGTGAAATACAAAACATAATTAGAAGCTATTGTGAAAATCTATACTCCAACAACACAGAAAACCTCGAAGACATCAACAAATTTCTAGAGATATATGAATTACCTAAACTGAACGAGGAGGACATACACAACTTAAATAAACCTATTTCAAGCAATGAAATAGAAGAGGTCATCAAAAGCCTACCAACAAAGAAAAGTCCGGGACCAAATGGGTTCTCAGCCAAGTTCTACAAAACCTTTAAAGAAGAGCTCATTCCAATACTCCTCAAAGTATTTCATGAAATAGAAGAGGAGGGAACCCTCCCAAACTCATTCTATGAAGCCAATATCACCCTGATACCTAAACCAGACAGAGACACATTGAGGAAAGAAAATTTCAGACCAATATCCTTAATGAACATCAACGCAAAAATTCTCAACAAAATTTTAGCAAATCGCATACAAACATATATTAAAAAGATAGTGCACCACGATCAAGTGGGTTTTATCCCAGGGATGCAAGGTTGGTTCAACATTCGGAAATCAATAAATGTCATTCACCATATCAACAGACTTAAAGTTAAGAATCACATGATTATTTCAATAGATGGAGAAAAAGCATTCGATAAAATACAGCACCCCTTCATGCTCAAAACACTAGAAAAAATTGGGGTAGTGGGAACATTCCTTAACATCATAAAGGCAATCTACGCTAAGCCCATGGCCAATATCATTCTAAAAGGTGACAAACTGAAAGCGTTCCCCCTAAAAACTGGAACAAGGCAGGGATGCCCTCTTTCACCACTTCTATTCAACATCGTCCTTGAGACTCTAGCCAGAGCAATTAGACAGACCAAAGAAATTAAAGGGATACGAATTGGAAAAGAAGAACTCAAACTATCCCTGTTTGCTGACGACATGATTATATATTTAAAGGAACCTGGAAATTCCACCAGAAAACTTTTAGAACTCATAAGTGAATTCAGTAAAGTAGCAGGTTACAAGATCAATGCTCATAAATCCAATGCATTTTTGTACATAAGTGATGAATCCTCAGAAAGAGAAATTAGGAAAACTACCCCATTCACAATAGCATCGAAAAAAATAAAATACTTGGGAATCAATCTCACAAAAGAGGTGAAAGACCTCTACAATGAGAACTACAGAACACTAAAGAAAAAAATTAAAGAAAACCTTA
The DNA here is from genome assembly GCF_902686445.1 of Sciurus carolinensis. Classification (NCBI taxonomy): domain Eukaryota; kingdom Metazoa; phylum Chordata; class Mammalia; order Rodentia; family Sciuridae; genus Sciurus; species Sciurus carolinensis. Next base: position 138,365,465 of record NC_062216.1, read on the forward strand.
GAAGATGGAAAAATCTCCCATGTTCCTGGATAGGCCGAATTAATATTGTCAAAATGGCTATACTACCTAAAGTGCTATACAGATTCAATGCAATTCCAATTAAAATCCCAATGATGTACCTCGCAGAAATAGAGCAAGCAATTATGAAATTCATCTGGAAGAATAAAAAACCTAGAATAGCTAAAGCAATCCTAAGTAGCAAGAACGAAGCAGGGGGTATTGCAATACCAGATCTTCAACTCTACTACAAAGCAATAGTAACAAAAACGGCATGGTATTGGTACCAAAATAGACAGGTAGATCAATGATACAGAATAGAGGACATGGACACAAACCCAAATAAATACAATTTTCTCATACTAGACAAAGGGTCCAAAAATATGCAATGGAGAAAAGATAGCCTCTTCAACAAATGGTGCTGGGAAAACTGGAAAACCATATGCAATAGAATGAAATTAAACCCCTATCTCTCACCCTACACAAAACTCAACTCAAAATGGATCAAGGACCTCGGAATCAGACCAGAGACCCTGCATCTTATAGAAGAATAAGTAGGTCCAAATCTTCAACTTGTTGGCTTAGGATCAGACTTCCTTAACAGGACTCCCATAGCACAAGAAATAAAAGCAAGAATCAACAACTGGGATAGATTCAAACTAAAAAGCTTTCTCTCAGCAAAGGAAACTATCAGCAATGTGAAGAGAGAGCCTACAGAGTGGGAGAATATCTTTGCCAACCATACTTCAGATAGAGTGCTAATTTCCAGAATCTATAAAGAACTCAAAAAACTCTACACCAAGAATACAAATAATCCAATCAACAAATGGGCTAAGGAAATGAACAGACACTTCACAGAAGAAGATGTACAAGCAATCAACAGATATATGAAAAAATGTTCAACATCCCTAGTAATAAGGGAAATGCAAATCAAAACTACCCTCAGATTTCATCTCACCCCAATTAGAATGGCGATTATCAAGAACACAAGCACAATAGGTGTTGGCGAGGATGTGGTGAAAAAGGAACACTCATACATTGCTGGTGGGGTTGCAAATTAGTGCAGCCACTCTGGAAAGCAGTGTGGAGATTCCTCAGAAAGCTTGGAATGGAAACACCATTTGACCCAGCTATCCCACTCCTTGGCCTATACCCAAAGGACTTAAAATCAGCATACTACAGAGATACAGCCACATCAATGTTCATTGCTGCTCAATTCACCATAGCCAGATTGTGGAACCAAACTAGATGCCCTTCAGTTGATGAATGGATAAAGAAACTGTGGCATATATACTCAGCCATAAAGAGTGATAAAATTATGGCATTTACAGGCAAATGGATGAAATTGGAGAATATCATGCTAAGTGAGATAAGCCAATCTCAAAAAACTAAAGGACGAATGATCTCGCTGATAAGTGGATGAGGACATATAATGGGGGGTGGGAGGGGTTTGCACTAGGTTTAGGGTTAGGTTTAGGGTTAGGGATAAGGAGAGTGGTAAGAATGAAGGATAGAGGGAAAAGAGGGGTGGGAGGGGTGGGGGGAAGGGAAAAAAATAATCAAACCTCATTGCCTATGTAAACGTATGATTACACAAATGGTATGCCTTGACTCTTTGTACAAATAGAGAAACAACATGTATCCCATTTGTATACAGTAATAAAAAAAAAGAATGAAAACCAATTTAAATTTATAAGATTTGGTGAAAAAAATCAGCCAACTCACTGAATTGCGAGAGGACAAATCAAGAATGATTGTAGGATATATGACTTACAATATTATAAGAAGGAATAGATCTGTGAAGAAAAATAATAAGTTCAGTAGGAGACACTCTGAAATTGGGGTACCTCAGAGTCCTCCCTCTAAACATACCTGTTAGCAGTACTACATGTGACTTTGGAACACAGGAGGGAAATTCTGGATTAGCAACTTTTGAAAGTGTTGTATTTAGAAGATAATATTATAGGAGTTGATGATATTAACTATGGAACATGCTAACTAAGAGGAGGACCTGAGAATAGCATCCTGAGGAATAGAAATATTTCCTTCCTTCATTCAACAACATTTTTAAATGCAACTAATGTCAGCACCATGCCAGGTGCTGGCTATGTAGAAGTGAATAAATCTGATGTGGTCACTGTCTTTTACAGTTTATCTGAAACTCATTTCAGAAAGATATAACCATCAACATTTTAAAATCATTGGCTCCTAGACCAAGGCAAAACACTTATCAGTGCATTTAGGATTTATGCTTTAGCCTGGCTTCTGAAAAATGTGAGTCACAAGAGCACAAAATCCTTCCATTCAATGACTTTGAAACACAATTTGTTTTAAAATTTGCCCTAAAGACATTTGGGTATAGATATCATCCTGGATGAGTCTACTGGAAATGAATGCATTTTGTGGTCTTTTATTCATTGTTCCCTTCATTCTTTCATTTAACAAATAGTTGTTGAATAGCTTCTATTCACTAGAACAAGAATGAAAAAGTAAAGTTCTGCTTTCAAGGAGTTCACACTTTAATGGGGGATGTGGAGATTTAAATGGCTAATTCTAGATTCTGAGGTATGAAAGTTTTGGAGAAGACAAATTAACAAACTAAAATTTCTGTTATGGAGGACCATAGGATATAGAGACTTCAAAAAGCTCTTTAAATTTGCTCTGAGACTTAATGATTGAATAAGGTTGCACCAGATAGGAAAAGGTGGAGGTGAGGTAGGACAAGAAGAAAAAAATAGGAGACAGGCAGGAAAAGAAGATCCAGGGTCTAATTGCTGACATTGCATTTGTTATAGCTCAAAAATGATGAGGATGATTTCATATTAATAATAGATGATCAAATGCGGTATGAGCAAACAAGCTCATATAGAAGGAAAGCTCAAACTGATAGAAGGAAAATGAGGGGTCAAATGGCCTGAGGTTTCAGTCCTGGGTAAGTGGGCAGGTAATTGTTAACAACCCAGGTGGAGTAGGTTTAAGGAAAATATATGAACATTTGTACATGTTAAGTTTGAGGACCCAGAATTCTTTTCGGATTTTATTAAATATTTTAAAGATAGGATACACCACGTGCATGTTGTGCCATATTTTACTATTGGATATTTATTATCTATTGTTTCAATAGAGAGCATTGGAATCATTTAATTTATAAATAGTGTAATTTATAAGATCAAACTCACTGACTTGTTGCAGTGAAGAGAGTTTCGGACTCTTAGAAGACTCAAATTTAATCTCCATTATTAGATGGCTATGGAATCTTGAGGAAATCATCCCAAGCCTACGAATTCAGAATTTAAATAGTTATAGTAGTTAGGCAAGCATCATCAAACCAGAAAAATGAAACCAAATGAGTGGGGTTGTGATGAATGGGAAATCCAGGTCCCATTACAGGGGTCAACTTGTTACTTATCTCTAGGTAATTTTTTTCTTTCCTTTTTTTTGGGAGCAGGGGGTTACCAGGAATTGAACCTAGGGGCGCTTAACCACTGAGCAACACCCCTGAGACTGTTTTTTATTTAGACACAAGGTCTCACTTGTTGCTTAGGGCCTTGCTTAGTTGCTGAGGCTGGCTTTGAGCTTGTGATCCTCCTGCCTCAGCCTCCCAAGCTACCGGGTTTATAGGCATGTGCCACCACACCTGGCAAGATCATTTTTACCCATTATGAATATAAACCTAGTGTTAAGGAAAATTCGAAAGGCCATATTTTATATAATATTTAAATAATTACAACTTTTAATTATTATTTAAATAATAAGTATAATAATTATAATTATAATTATTTTAATTATTATTAAAATAATAATTAACGATTATTTAAATAATTACATACTTTTCACCAGTGGGTTCCTATGTCTGATCAATAACCTTCCTATGCTTTTTTTCTGACACTTTAGAGAAGTGGGACATTGGCCTTCACTGCGCCCTCTTGAGCTGGGAATGGTCTTTTCAACTGTTTGCATTACTGGTATTACTCATTAGCCCTTAGCTGTGCTTTCATGGTAACATATTCAAGGTAATAAAGGTCTTAGAAGGCTGCACATGGTGGCCCACACCTGGATTCCCAGCAGCTTGGAGGCTGAGGCAGGAGGATTTCGAATTCAAAGCAACTAAGAAACTCAGTGAGACCCTGTCTCTAAATAAAATACAAATAGGACTGGGGATGTGGCTCAGTGGTCGAGTGCCCCTGAATTCAATCCCTGGTAACACCCTCCCCTCTCAAAAAAATGTGTTAAAAAAGAGCAATTACAGAACTCATTGACCAACAACAAAATCTTTAAAATTATAAATGAGGAACAAGTAAAAACTGAACTTAATGGTGGTAATAATACATTAAACCAGATTTTAAGTATTTAATTCAAGTACTCTAGAGTAGCAAGGCAACGGTTTTGAATTTTCTCATGGTTCTCAGGAAAAAGCACTTTTGTGTAGTGTTAGAAACTTTGGCTATTTTTAATGTCTAGAACCAGTGGACCAGAACTTTCATTGCACAGACACCCATTTGAACAAGTCACACAGTTAAACATTTAATAGACCTAAAGGTACTCATTTGTGCACATTAAATAATTATGACATTTGCAATTGAATCTTTATCCAGTGCCATGCATTGTGCTAGATCAAGAGTTTTTCAAACTATAGTCATGACCAGAATGCAGTAAATGCAGTTAAATAAAAAGGGTGGAAAATATCAAAGTCTATTTCACAAAGTTATATTTCAAAAATTGTTTCAGGTATGGAGCACAGACACGTGTGTGTGTGTGTGTGTGTGTGTGTGTGTGTGTGCACGTGTGCGCCTCTGAATCTCCTTTTTGTGGGTAATGGTAATTTCTTAAGATCAAAATCTCTGTACCAACTACTTCAGATCTCTTCTTTCTAAATCTCAACATAATGCTATAAATGTGTGTTACCACCCCAATTTCACATACACAGAAGATAAGGCACAAAGAGCCTATGTGGTTTGTAAAGTGGTCAGTTGGAGTTTGAACCCTTGATGAGAGTCCAAAAACCTATGTATTTTTTTCTACAAATTATTAGAGTAGAAAGTAATTTCATTGACTGGAAAAAGTGATTCTTTTGCTTGTGCATTTGATGGATTGATTGACCATGGCTGGTTGATTGTTTTCTTTTACTTTCAATTACTGAAGTATTTACTAATTAATGAACTATTATAGTAACACTTTAGATTTTCCGAGGCCATCTCATTGTTAAATAAATAAATAAATAAGTCAGTAAATATATGTCAGATGAATGTGCATGTAGCTTTGTAGTATTATGCTTTGGTGAACCAGAGCACTCCAGTATTGCTTCTTAATTGTTAACTGTTTTCCCCCATAGGTAGATCATGATGAATTCAATATTTCTTTCATCAAATCAAATGAAGAAAATAAAACCATGGAAATTAAAGACTTAAAAATATTTACCAGATATTCTGTTGTGATCACTGCATTTACTGGAAATGTAAGTGCTGCATATATAGAAGGGAAGTCAAGCCCTGAAGTCATTGTGACTACTTTAGAATCAGGTAGGAGTGCCCTTCATCCTTGGCTGATCCAGCTGTCTGTTTTACATTTCCTTACTCCTATCCTAAATAGGATATAAATTGTAAGAAGTTTTTGAAGTATTAAACAAAAATAATAATAATTCAATGATACTGTGATCATCAAAAGTAAAGCTATTTATATTTTTGAGGCAAAGTGAAAAATGTAGAATATTCAATCCTTATAAATGTAGAACAAATTAAATGTACCCAATTGTACTTTTCGATGCTTATTAAATCTGTTAAGTGTTTCAGAAATTGAGTTACCCTGCCTAAGAGATGATTTTTCTAAGTGTCTATAGCCAATAATACTACATTTTAATTATTTCTATTATATGATATGAATGAAAATTAATGATCTGCAATTCAATATTAGGATCCAGATCACTTTTATCACAGGTGTTTTCTTCACTTTGTCAAGTGATATGTATTATTATGTAGCTATCTAATAAATGTCAGAATCTATACAGATCTTCTCAGGTCCTGTGAACAGGGTCTGAATGAATAATAAAATTGTAATCAGTAGAAATTTAATGTGGGAAGTCAACCTCCCAGACCTTGCTTGCCCCAGCCTTCTTCAGAATCCTGATGTTCTTTGCCACCAGATATGTCATTGGAAAGAGCAGATGAAGGGATGTGTTGCTATAGTTTATTTGTTGCTATCCATAAGGTAAGTATAGGAGGTAAAAAAATATTTTTAGCAAGTTTTTTCATTGTGTTCTCTATTCATTTTGCCTATAAAGTTATGGTTCTTAATTACAAGGTAAATTTTATCTTAAGCACCCTAAAATTACATTTGTTCCTATTTTCCTGCCAAATATCACAGGTATCTAGTTTTTATTGTGATTTTTGCATTTCTCCTTCATCTTCTCTGTGAGGAAAGAACTGATAAATGTATTCACATTTATAACCAAGGATATAATGATTTAATATTTTTTTTATTTACTCTCTGAGAAAATAATCTTATTTTTATTTGTTCTTTTTAGTTATATGTAACATTAGAATTTGTTTTAACATAATTATAAAAGCATGAAATACAATTTGTTCTAATTCAGTCCCCAGTACTTCCCCTTTCCTTCCTCTCCTCCTTCCCCCTGTTGCCTGCCCTCTACTCTACTGATCTTTCTGCTATTTACTCATAGTTTTTTTTTTTTTAATTAGTGTCTTATGGATATACAGGATGGTGAGATTCATTGTGGTATATACATATTTGTACATAGAAAAAATAGGTCAGATTCATTTCACTGTCTTTCCTTATCCCATTCCTCATCCCTCCCCTCTTTCCCCTTTGTCTACTCCACTGATCATTTGTTTTATTAATCCCCAACCCTCATTTTGTATTAGCTTCCATATATCAGAAGAAACAAAGAAGAGAATTTTAGATGTAAAGCTTAGAATATTTAGGGGATAGGAAGTTCTTTCCAGCATTGAGAGAATTCCTTTTCTTATCCAGCTTTCAACTTAATCCTAAATTCAGAGAGATATTTCTTATAAACTGAAAATATATTTCTGAGATATAAAATATATAAAAGCAAATATAAAAAAAACTCTCTTGAATGAACCTTTTATTTTAGATATGCTTTTTTCCATTTAAGATATTCAGCAAAATAACATGTTTATTGGCTTCTCTTTTTTTCTTACTATTATTTATTTACTTTTGTTCTTGCTTGCTAACGGACATTATCTATTTAAGATGTTGTGAGAAAATAGCTAAGTATCTTTCATGTAAATTCTTTAGTTAATATGGAAAAATATATCCATTTGGAGATGATCAAAATAAATGTACTCATTTCAATTTGTTAGTCAATTACATAAAGAACACTTCATAGTGCAACAAGTGCTAGTTTTTATATTTATAAAATAATTTTATCTTCATTGTATCATTTTCATAATAATTTATTTTAAACCTAACAAGTCATAAATTGAACTACTTTTTATTTATTTAAATAACCTGGACTATTTAAGTTACATAAAAGATTCTCAAAATTGAACATTTAAAAAATCCAGCTAGAAAATTAGCAAAAGATATGAACAAATATTTTACCACCCAGCAGATATGTTGGACAAATAAACACATAAAATAGATATTAAATGCTGTTAGCTATTAATTAAAACCATGATGAGAGATAACAAAACTCATAATATTATTAAAAACATAATCCAATAATATTTAGAATAGTGATAATCTAAGTTCTGGCAAAGATGTGGAGACTGAACTTCTGATACATCAGTAGTGGAAATATAAAATGATTTAGCTACATGGGAAAATAGTTTGCCAGTATCTTATAGAGCTAAAAATGCACTTCCCTTGTGACCCTGAAACCACATTCTTGGACACTGATCATAGAGAATCAAAAACTTGTGTTCACACAAACATCTGTACATGAATGTTAATACCAGTTTTTTAGTAATAAGAAAAATTGAAAACAACCCAAATGTCCTTCCATGAGTGAACAATATCTGGTACATCCATGAAATGGAACACTACTGAGTAATACAAAAGAATGACCTGTTGATACCTATAGCAACACCAGTGGACCTCAAGAGCATTATGTGATCATGATTCTCAAAATGACAAAGCAATAGAAATGGAGATAGATTGTGTTTTGGAGAGCGAACTGTAGTGTAAATACAAGGGAGTAATAGGAGGGGGTTTCTTAAGAATGATGGAGTAGTTTCATATCTTGTTTGAGGTGGTCATTATAGAATCCACATGCGGGATAAATTTGTGTAGAAGTACACACACATGCACAAAAACTTAAAAAGTGGTGAAATCAGAATAAAATCTGTCATCTAGAACTGGGGATGTAGCTCAGTGGTACAGCACTTGCCTGTCATGTGTGAGGCCCTGAATTCAGTCCCCAGCACTAAAAAAAAAAAAGTCAAAATATGATCTCTAATCTAGTGAACAACATTATATCAAAGTCAGTTTCCTGGTTTGATACTGAACTGTGGTTACATAAGATGTTACCACTGGGGAAAGCTGGGGGAAGGTTACATATGGCACTATATACTATTTTGGCCACTTCCTATGGAGTGAATCTATATTATTCTAAAATAAAAAAAAAAATTAAGTTTGATCTTCAGCACTGCCATAAATAAATAAATAGTTTTAAGGTCAGAGAAACATGTTCTGCATAAAAATAAAAATTAATGCACTTGAAAGGCAAAATAAGCAAACAACTTGAATCATCATTATAGTTTCTGTGAACTGCAAATGTCAATTATTTTATGATGCATTTTGCTCTTTTCTATAAATTATGGTTTACATAATTCATATAATACTCTTAAAAACAAATTTGAAGCAAATAAATTTCATAAGGAGGTCAAAAAGAACCCATTTAAAATCTTTTAATTGTAAAATATTTTATTTTAGCACCCAAGGATTCACCTAACAACATGACATTTCAGAAGATACCAAATGAAGTTACAAAATTTCAACTAACATTCCTTCCTCCTTCTCAACCTAATGGAAATATCCAAGTATATCAAGCACTGGTTTACCGAGAAGATGATCCCACAGCTGTTGAGATTCATAACCTCAGTATCATCCAGAAAACTGACACATCCGTCATTGCAATGTTAGAAGGACTAAAAGGTGGACATACATATAATATCAGTGTAAGCTTCCACAAATTTTACTTGTTTACCTAAATGCAAACCCAGCATTCAGAAATACTGTGTTTTGTTTATATATTGCATTTCCCACATCTTTTTTGTGAGAAAAATAGATTTAGAGGGATGACATTGCTTATTTTCTATTACAATACAGCATGTATTATTAAAATATGTAGATAAGTGAAAAGTTTGTACAATAATATTGAACATCCAGAATAAAAGGAGAAAGAAAATGCATATTAAAGGTAGAAAAGCAGTAAAATATAAATTAAAAATTCTGCCCCGAAAGAAAACCATTTATGTGTGATTATAAATGAAAATGTAAAAGCAAATTTGAAAGGCAAAGGACAGAAATAACTGTTTATATGTAGCATAAATGTATATGTGGGTTCATATACATGTGCACTGGCACATACACAAAATTCATTTCATCCTTTATCTATTTTTGTATCAGAATTTCAAATAGAATTCTTTGGTTCAGCAAAAAATTATCTGTTAAGCCACATAGAATTCACCTAAACCTATAAGTACAATTGAAATTCATCCTCCAACCAGTTCTAAGTTTGATTATAAGAATATTGTTAATAATTTCTGTGTATATATAATGAATATTCATTCTTATATTTATTTATTCCCTTGCTTTAATTTGATATCATTATAATCTGTCTTGTTAAGATTATTGTTGCACATGCTATTAAGTGGACCACCATTGTGAAAAATCCACTACAGGAAGTATGGTGATTGAGAGAACAAACTGACCTGGGTTCACCTCTGTATTCTGTATCTGGCAGCTTCATCAAATCTGTGCCTCGGTTTCCTTATGTAAAAAATGGATAATAGGAATAGTGAACAACTCCCTAGGATTTTTGTGCACATTAAATATTTATAGTTGTTGTCAGTAATTATTGTTATATCTGTTTAATATTTGAATAAGAAAGAAAATGGGAATTAAAACAATGTATAACAAATTTATGATTTAAAGAAAAATTTTAAAATCCTGTAACTGTTTGCAAACACTGTTTGCACTACTTGCAAAGTGCAATATAAAGCATCCTTAGCACCTTGACTATTTGTTAGAAATGTGTAACGGTGGTACCTGTACTGACCTACTGAAGCAAAATCTAAATATTTGCATTCAGCAAGGTTTACAGATGACTTCTTTAAACACTGCTATTTGAGAATCACTGCCCAACTCTTTCACTTATTAACATATATTATACTGTACTATAAAAAAATAAAAACCATGAAGCATGCTATATCATTTTCATTTTAAATACTTCCTTTTTTAAATTTATAGACACCAAGAAATATATCTTTAATATTTTAAGCCCATGTCTTATGAACTTGGTTTATTTGTCATATCATGTAAGTATAATTTTAATCCAATGAAAATATTTTCAAAATATTTATAGGATGAAAGGATGGGCCACTAATGTATAAAATTAACTAATTCTAATAAACACATTTTTACTGAATTGTGTTTACCAAGTACAATGAAGTTGACCAAAAATAGTTTTTTTCTTTTATTTTGTAGTAAGATGAAAGTGAAGGGAGAAAGCTCCATAAGCACAGAGTTAATTGAAAGCCTTCACATTTGTGTAAATCACCCTCTGAGTATACAAACAGAAATGCTTTATGTGTATATGCTGCATTACACAGGTTATAGCATCAGATACTTCAGGGCAGGGGTGAAGAAGGGCATAAAGGCCAACTTTCAGAGGGATGATTTAATACAGGAAAATGGGAGGCTGGAGGAATAGGATTTCATCTCACAGGAGCAAAAAAGGGGGATCTTGGATGTGGACTTAAAGGAGACCAGAGTTTCCTAGCTACTGAGATCAGGAACAGATGTTAAAATAGATGGAGAGGGTATAGTTGGAGTGACTTTTCTGTTGTCCTCTTCCGAGTTCAAATGGAAGCCACAGTCTTCCTGGTCTCTGTGAATGGGCTATTAAGATCACTGCCTTTGTTCCCAGGGCTTAGTACCAACATATCAGTTTTTAAGAAATACTTCCTTGTTCGTGTTCTTCTTACATATATTATATTCATTTGAGTGGGTACAAGAAATACAATAGGCTACAATTGTTTTTAAAAGAGGAATCATTTTTAAAATTATATATCACCCTGTCCTGTTATATATACACATAAGAAAGAACTTGATAATAGTAACAAAATGTGTCTTTGTTTTAGGTTTATGCAATCAATAGTGCTGGTGCAGGGCCAAAAGTTCAGATGAGGATAACCATGGATATCAAAGGTACTACATGAGCCACTTTCATATAAAATGCTGTTTTCTTTATCAATGAATACTTGCTTATAATTTGAATTCCACACTAGAATTAAGGATAAGGCAAGTCTTTAAATGATATATATGTATATAACAAGCATATATTAAGTAATGATATTTGTTATTAATAATTATTACTTAATACATGCTTTTTTAAGGTAAAATTAAAACGTCTGAATAATGACATTGATTACCATGTTAAAAAGAATGCCCACCTTTTATCTTCTACTTCTTTTGCTATAAATTTTCAAAGACAATTTTTGTTGATGTTGTTGTTAGCAGGGATTGAACCCAGGAGTGCTTAACCCCACTGAACCACATGCCAGCCCTATTTTGTATTTTATTTAGAGACAGGGTCTCACGAAGTTGCTTAGTGCCTCACTATGTTGCTGAGGCTGGCTTTGAACTCATGATCCTCCTGCCTCAGTCTCCTGAGCCACTGGGATTATAGGCCATTGTATCCGGCCAAAGACAAATTTCATAGTCTGAATTTTCTTTTCATTAAGAAGAAAACTTGTTCAAATTGCCTATGCCTAGACTTTGACTAGTTGTATTTAGATTTCTTGACAGATTTATCATAAATTATTTTTCAGTTAATCAAATGTTTTTACTATATACCAATCAACTTTATGATGTTGACTATAAAGTGGGTCTATTGGTTCATTATCCTGGAAGCTACTTTTTATAGAAAATAAACTAAAATTTGCCCTCCCCAAAATGACCCACAAAACCCAAGAAAGGGTGGTAAGAGGAATTTAGGGCCACTCAGCCAGAGACTGAAATTGAACAATTGATTATCCCATCTCTCTAAAAATTTGCAATAAAAATTTCAGAGAAATTTAAAACAACGATGGAATTCAAGTATTTGAACCTTGAGGCGAATTCCACCCAAAACTTCTCTTTCTAAAGCAAAAAGTAACTTTTCTCAATGTTTGGCAGGGAAAACAGAGAACAGTGAATAAAAGTGCCAGCATTTGACTGGGTTTAGGATTAACCTCCTGGGAATGAATCCTGAATTGGCCACTTGGTATCTATTTGACTTTGGGAAAGTTTCTTAACTTCTTTAAGCCTGTGAAATGGAGCACACCAGTTCTACCTCACAGACAGTTGTGAGGGTTAAGAGAGATTATCTTTGAAAAACCCTTAAGAGAGTACCTGGAAATTTGTGTTATCCAGAATAAGAAATATTCACTGTTAGAGGAATTCTTAAATTTTATTTTTTCACCAATGACTAGTATAGCTATAATAATATTTATAATTATTAACTGATTTTAACTTATAAAGTCTGTACTTTGGAATGTACAAGTATATAAAGTCTTAAAAACCCTCAGTTACTTCACAAAATGAATTCACAAAGAAGAGAAGAAGTCATACCATCTTAATTACTCTTTGTGATTCAGTGACAGACAGATGTGCAAGCATGCAGATAGCAATAGACTCATTATTTTTAGGCCTTAACAAAACTACCCATGTCAAGGTGATTCTGATTTTCACTCCTTAACTAAGGCAGGCAGACTTACTATTATTCTAGAGAATTTATGTGAGCATGGTGGGAGTGTTAAAGAGTTCTAAAGAAAGAATTTTCTCTAATAATATGCATGATTTTATTGGTGACATGGAATAATGAATTAGTAGCTTCATTAAGTTAGTAGTAATGCCCCAAACTGGATTTCACTAACTGAAACTTTTGCTTGGGGTCTCTCCAGCAGCCAACTGAGGGTTTGAAATTCCCTGAAATCCAAGCTTCTTCTTTACTAAATTCCTCCTTCCTTTCCCCTTTTTACAGTTGTCATACTCCTGATCTGTGGTTTGAAGTCTTTTGCTACATATTCCTGCTCTCTGATGCTTTGTTCCTCACCCATATTTCCCCCACCTCTTACACATCAGATCTCATTTTAACTTTTATATGTCAGAAGGCCATACTGATGCATCAAGTAAGGAGTTTGCAGGCTGAAGCTGTTGCTCTGTGGTAGAGTATTTGCCTAGTGTGCATGAAGCCCTGGGTTTAATCCCAGGTACTACAAAGCAAACAAAAAATAGCATTTGAACTTGGCATTCAAAAGAGTGAACCAGAGAACCAAATCAAAACAAGAGATTTAATTCAAATCTTTTTTTGAAATTATTTATTTATTTACTTATTTATTTTTTTACAGACTGCATTTTGATTCATTGTACACAAATGGGGTACATCATTTTGTTTCTATGTTTGTGCACGATGTAGATTCATACCATTCTTCTCTCACTCCCCACCCCCCTACCCCCATTATATATCATCATTCACTTATCAGGGAAAACATTTGGACTTTGGTTTTTTGGGATTGGCTTATTTAACTTAGCATGATATTCTCCAATTCCATTCATTTATTTGCAAATGCCATAATATTATTCTTTATGGCTGATTAATATTCCATTGTATATATATACCACAGTTCTTTATCCTTTCATCTGTTGAAGAGAATCTAGGTTGGTTTCACAATCTACCTGTTGTGAATTGAGCTGCTATAAACATTGATGAGGTTGTGTTACTGTAGCATGCTAATTTTAAGTCCTTTGGGGTATAACCCAAGGAGTGGGATAACTGGATCAAAAGGTAGATCCATTCCAAGTTTTCTGAGGATTCTCCACATTACTTTTCAGATTGGCTGCACCAATTTGCAACTCTACCAGCAATGTAATAGTGTGCCTTTTTCCCCACATCCACGCCAACATCTATTATTGTTTATATTCTTGACAATAGTCATTCTAATTGGAGTAAGATGAAATCTTAGAGTTGTTTTAATTTGTATTTCTCTAATTACTAGAGATATTGAACACTTTTTCATATATTTATTAATTACCAGTATGTCTTTTCTGTAAAGTGTCTGTTCAGTTCCTCAGTCCACTTATTGATTGGGTTCTTTGTATTTTGGGTGTAAAGTTTTGTAAGTTCTTTATAAATTTTAGAGATAAATGCTCTTTCTGAAGTGCATGTGGAAAAGATTTTCTCCTACTACGTAGGCTCTCTTTTCACATTATTGATTGAATCCTTTTCTGAGAAAAAGCTTTTTAGTTTGAGTTCATCCCATTTATTGACTCTTGCTTTAATTTCTTGTGCTTTGGGAGTCTCATTAAGGAAGTCTGATCCTAAGCCAACATGAAGATTTGGGCCTACTTTGTCTTCTATTTGGTGCAGTATCTCTCGCCTAATTCCTAAGTCCTTGATTCATTTTGAGTTGAGTTTTGTGCAGGGTGAGAGGTAGAGGTTTAATTTCATTTTACTGCATGTGGATTTCCAGTTTTCCCAGCACCATTTGTTGAACAGGTTATCTTTTCTCCATTGCATGTTTTGGCTCCTTTGTCTAATATGAGGTGACTGTATTTATGTGGGTTCGTCTCTGTCTTCTATTCTGTACCATTGGTCTGCCTGTCTATTGTGGTGCCAATACCATGCTGTTTTTGTTACTATTACTCTGTAGTATAGTGTAAGCTCTGGTATTGTGATACCTCCTGCTTCACTTTTCTTGCTCAGAATTGTTTTGACTATTCAAGGTTACTTACTCTTCCAGCTGAAGTTCATGATTGCTTTCTCTATTTCTATGAGGAATATTATTGGAATTTTAATTGGAATTACATTGAATCTGTATAGTGCCTTTGGTAGAATGACCATTTTGACAATATTAATTCTGCCTATCCAAGAACATGGGAGATCTTTCCATCTTCTAAGGTCTTCTTCAATTTCTTTCGTTAGTGTTCTGTAGTTTTCATTGTAGAGATCTTTCACCTCTTTTGTTAGATTGATTCCCAAGTATTTTATTTTATTTTTTTTGAGGTTATTGTTAATGGAATGGATTTCCTAATTTCTCTTTCAAAGGATTCATTATTTATGAATAGAAATGCATTAGATTTATGCATATTGATTTTACATCCTATTACTTTGCTGAATTCGTTTATTAGTTCTAGAAGTTTTCTAGTGGTTTGGATCCTCTAAATATAGAAACATGTCATGGGCAAATTATGACAACTTGAGTTCTTCTTTTCCTATTTGTATCCCTTTAATTTCTTTGAACTATCTAATTGCTCTGGCTAGTGTTTCAAAGATGATGTTCAATAGAAGTGGTGAAAGAGGGCATCCCTGTCTTGTTCCAATTTTTAGAGGGAATGCTTTCACTTTTTCTCTATTAAGAATGATGTTGGCTATGGGCTTAGCATAGATAACCTTTACAATGTGAGGTATGTTCCTACTATTCCTATTTTTCTTAGTGTTTTAAGCATGAAGGGGTGCTGTATTTTATCAAATGCTTTCTCAGCATCTATTGAAATAATCATATGATTCTTAACTTTAAGTCTATTGATGTGATGAATTACATTTATTGATTTCCGGGTGTTGAACCAACCTAACCTTGCATCCCTTGGATAAGCCCCACTTGATCATGGTACACTATCTTTTTAATATATTTTTGTATGTAATTTGCCAGTATGTTGTTAAGGATTTTTGTATCTATGTTCATCAGGGATATTGGTCTAAAGTTTTCTTTCCTTGATGTTTCATTGTCTATTTTTGGTATCAGAGTGATACTAGCCTCATAGAATGGGTTTGGAAGGGTTCCCTCCTTTTCTATTTCCTGTAATACTTTGAAGAGTATTGGTATTAGTTCTTCTTTAAAGGTCTTGTAGAATTTAGCTGAGAATCCATCTGGTCCTGGGCTTTTCTTGGTTGATAGGCTTTTGATGGCTTCTTCTATTTCGGTGCTTGAAATTGATCTGTTTAAATTGTGTATGTCTTCCTGATTCAGTTTGGGAGGATCATATGTCTCTATAAATTTGTCAATGTCTTCAATATTTTCTATTTTGTTGGAGTATAGATTTTCAAAGTAACTTCTAATTATGTATTTCAATGATGTCTGTTGTGATCTTTCTAGTAATTCTAGTAATTTGTTTTCTCTTTCCTTCTCTTTGTTAGTGTGGCTAAGTGTTTATCAATTTCGTTTACTTCTTCAAAGAACCAACTTTTTGTTTTGTCAATTTTTTGAATTGTTTCTCTTGTTTCAATTTCATTGATTTCAGCTCTGATATTAGTTATTTCCTGTTTTCTACTATTTGTGGTGTTGATCTGTTCTTCTTTTTCTAGAGCTTTGAGATGTATTGTTGACTTTTTATTTTTTTAATATATGAGCTCAATGTAATGAACTTTCCTCTTAGTACTGCTTTCAGAGTGTCCCAGAGATTTTGATATGTTGTGTTGTTGTTCTCATTTACCTCTAAGAATTTTTTTTATTTCTTCCCTGATGTCTTCTATTATCATTGCATCATTCAATAGCATATTATTTAGTCTCCGGGAATAGGAGTAGTTTTTGTTTGTTATTTTATCATTGATTTCTAATTGCATTCCATTATGGTCTGATAGGATACAAGTTAGTATCTCTATTTTTTGTATTTACTAATGACTTATTTGTGACATAGCATATGGTCTATTTTGGAGAAGGATCCATGAGCTGCTGAGAACATATATTCACTCAATGATGGATGAAATACTCTGTAAATGTCCATTAAGTCTATATCACTGATTGTATTATTTAGTTCTGTAGTTTCTTTGGAGGATGTATCCAGTGGTGAGAGCAGTGTATTAAAGTACCCCACTATTACTGTGTTTTGGTCTAGTTGATTCTTAAAATTAAGAAGGATTTGTTTGATGTATATAGATGCTTCATTGTTTGGGGTATAAATATTTAAAATTGTCATGTCTTGCTGATTTATGCTTCCTTTAAGCAGTATGAAATGTCCTTCTTTATCCCTTCTCACTAATTTAGGTTTGAAGTCCACTTTATGTGATATGAGGATGGAGACCCCTGCTTTTTTACTGTGTCCATGTGCATGCTATGTTTTTCCCCATCCTTTCACCTCTAGTCTGTGGATGTCTTTTTCTATGAGTAAGTCTCTTGACAGCAGCATATTGTTGGGTCTTTCTTTTTAATCCAATCTGCCATTCTATATCCTTTGATTATTGAGTTTAGGTCATTAACATTCAGGATTATTATTGCGATATGATTTGTATTCCTAGTCATTTTAGCATATTTTTGGTTTTTAACTTGACTTAGTTTCTCCTTTGATTGACTTTTCCTTTAGGGTAGTTCCTCCCTTTGCTGACTTGTATTGTTGTTTTTCACTTTCTTCTCATGAAGTATTTTGCTGAGAATGTTCTGTAGTGCAGGCTTTCTGTTTGTAAATCCTTTTAACTATTGTTTATTGTGGAACGATTTTATTTTGTCATCAAATCTGAAGGTCAGTTTTGCTGGATATAGGGTTCTTGGTTGGCATCCATGTTCTTTCAGAGCTTGAAATATATTGTTCCAGGCCCTTCTTGCTTTTAGGGTCTGGCTGAGAAATCTGCTGATATCCATATTGGTTTCCCCTTATAAGTAATCTGACACTTTTCTCTCACAGCCTTTAAAATCCTATCTTTATTTTGTATGTGAGGTATTTTCATTATAATGTGCCTTGTTGTGGATCTGTTGTAATTTTGTGCACTTGGTGTTCTATAAGCCTCTTGTATGTGATTTTCCATTTCATTTTTCAGGTTTGGGAAATTTTCTGATATTATTTCATTGAACAGGTTGTTCATTCCTTTAGTGTGTATCTCTGTGCCTTCCTCAATCCCAATAATTCTTAAATTTGTTCTTTTCATAATATCCCATAATTCTTGGAGATTCCATTCATGATTTCTTAACATCTTCTCAGTTTGTTCAACTTTATTTTCAAGATTAAATATTTGGTCTTCATTGTCTGAGATTCTGTCTTCCACGAGATCTGTTCTGTTGGTGATGCTTTCTATTGAGTTTTTAATTTGATTTATTGTTTCTTTCATTTCAAGTATTTCTGTTTGATTTTTTTTTCATTTCAAGTATTTCTGTTTGATTTTTTCTTCAGAATCTCTATCTCTTTATTGAAGTGTTCTTTTGCTTCCTATGTTTGCTCTTTTGGAGTGATCATGCATTGCCTCCATTTGCTCTCTTATCTCATCTTTTGCTTCAAGGATCATTTTAATTATGCAGATTCTAAACTCTTTTTCTGTCATTTCTACTGCCATGCTGTCATTGACTTCTATCAAAATAGCATCTTGGTTTGTTAGGAACACTTTCTTCCCCTGTTTTTTTTCATATTGTTTATGTATATTCCCCTCTAGCAGTGAAGATCTGAGGTACTGAAGTTTCCCCCTTGCAGGCTTATTGTGACCCTGCAGTTTTCCAGTACCACTCCTTTGAAGGGGAGATCAACATTAGCAGCACCCAATACAAAGAAAATGCAGCCCTGAACCAGATAACCCACATAAAGACTTTAACATTGTAATAAACAGGATGAGTTTGATTATTATTTACAGTATTTCTAGTGGTGAATGAAGAAGAAGGGGAAGGGTGGAGGACATAAGTGAATAAATAGAGGTACCTGTCAAAGGGCCTCCAGTCTCCTGTAGGTGTCTGGAGAAGGGCAGCTCCCTTCCATTGATGGTGGCCACGCCCTTATGAATAAATAATTCAAAATGCCTGCACCAGCCTCCAGAAAAGCTGGGGAGCCCCTGTGAGGGTGTGTCCAGGCAGCACGTCAGAGGTGGGTGGTGTAGTGGGGGATGGGCACCATCTGGTGTCTGTCTGCGGTGTCTGATTCAAATCTTGATAGTTATTCTTTGTTAGGTCTGTGACATAAACCTATAAACGATATTACTCATTTTATGCCACTCGAGAGGCTTTTAAAAAAAAAGACTTTGAAAATATGAAAATTGAAGTTTGAGTAACTTACTGATGCTCAAATAGCACATATGTGTGAGTGTGTGCACACATATATATTGCTGTAAGATTAAATGAAGCAGCGCTCTTGGAAATTCTGATTTTGGGAGAATTGATGGTAAAATGTGAATTATTGTGGCACTTTTAGAAATTATTCTGGAAAGATCTATTCAAGTTATAAATGCATGTATTTATTTACTAGAAATTCTACACTTGAGGATCTGTTCCATAGAAATAAAGAAATGAATAAATAAATAAATAAAGGGATGAATAAATAAAGCTATCTGTGCAAGGCTATTACAGCAAATGTTCAAAAACTGGAGGAAAAGTAAATTCCCATCACTAAATGGATTGTTGAATCCATGTGATGCAGCTGCACCATGTATGGTAGTCATTAAGAAGAATAAGTTAGCGTTGTACCTGGTGGCCCAGAAAGACACAAGCCATGGTGAAGTGGGTAAAGCAATATGTGGAGTAATCATAATGTTACATATAACCTTATTAGGAAAAGCAAACAGTGAGAAAAGCCCATTATATGTGACTGTTTATGTTTCTGTATGATTATATCAACATGAAGAAAAATATAGGAGGCTGTCAGCCAGGTGTTTGACATGGATTAACTGCAAGAGGGATGCTGCTATGACTAGAACAGAAATTAGTGAACCAGTCGGAGTAAAAGAAAAGAAAAACCTACACTAAAATGTTAGTATGATGTAAATATTTTTATGCATTTATAAAATTTATATATAGATGAGAGTATAAATAAACTGAAATTTTTTACATGTAAAGAGGTGTCAGGTGCCTGAAAAAAATCACACCTGGCCCCATTATTTCAAGCAGGTCTCAAATACATAATTATACCACTGAGAGATGATAATTTCTGAATATCTGCTGTTTCCAAACACAACTCTGTTTCCTTTGTTATTCATGTTTGTCATCACTTTATCTGTAAATTACCTGAATGAAATGAAATTTTAAATATTTTTTCTGTTCATAAACAAAAGAATCAATTATGGTGATGTTTATTTTTTATTTAAAGCTCCAGCACGACCAAAAACCAAGCCAACCCCTATTTATGATGCCACAGGAAAACTTCTTGTGACTTCAACAACAATTACAATCAGAATGCCAATATGTTATTACAGTGATGATCATGGACCAATCAAAAACGTACAAGTGCTTGTGGCAGAAACAGGAGGTATCATCAGATGTCAGCTTCTCTTGTCAAATTGTGCAGTGTGCATTCTTGAATGCTAAAGAAATCTCAGTTCAAAATAGCAAATAAAATTGACTCCTGATTATCACACAACTCAAGTTGAATAGATTATCAATCAATACTACCACTAATAATAGCACCCACTTATTTATGCATAATATATTTTATCAAAAATGAAAAAAGGAATGGTTAAAATGTATAATTTACTTAATCCACACGCTGGTAGGATTGCTTTGATTTTGGCAAAGTGGAGTCATGATAGCTTCTTTGTAACTGTGTAGAAGAGGGTGGCCTTTGACTGAAAGACATTTTTTCCTTTACCTGAGAAATCATGGTTCACAATGATGCTTTAGATTTGCATGTGATGGAGCAGGACAGGGTTACCTGTCTATCAAGGCAGATCACCTGTATCATCTTTGGCTGTTCATAGAGTGAGTGATGTGGCACCAGACCCCCCTATTGCGATTATAAAAGCACTATTTATAAATGTGGTAATGCATTTATATATTACTTGTAATCATTATTCTCTTTTTTTCTGAAAATAGCTCAGCATGATGGAAATGTAACAAAGTGGTATGATGCATATTTTAATAAAGCAAGGCCATATTTTACAAATGAAGGCTTCCCTAACCCTCCATGTATAGAAGGAAAGACAAAGTTCAGTGGCAATGAAGAAATCTATGTCATAGGTGCTGATAACGCATGTATGATTCCTGGCAATGAAGAGAAAATTTGCAATGGACCTCTGAAACCAAAAAAGCAGTATTTGTAAGTACAGTTTATGTCAACCATGTGTTGTCAGCAAGTTTGTAGGAATCTTTGATCCATCCATCTCCCCATCTTTTCATCTTTCCATTAAGCACTGGACATCCAATGTGTAAAGTGGACCTGATCTTCCAGGTACTGGAAATTGAAAGATAGACAAAGCATTATCTTTTCATTCTGTAAATATGTATATTGCTGGACATGGTGGCACATGCCTGTAATCCCAGTGGCTCAGAGGCTGAGGCAGGATTGCAAGTTCAAAGCCAGCCTTAGCAAAAGACCCTGTCTAAATAAAATACAAAAAAGGGCTTGAGATGTGGCTCAGTGGTCGAATGCCCTTGAGTTCTATCCTGGCTACTTCCCCCAAATGTAGTATTATAGAGGAGTCATGCAAATCTGAAAGAAATTAGGATTTGATATTATAAGTTACATAAAAGCAATATGAAAATGTGGTATTGGAAAGCATAAATAGAGGAATTTAATTTGTTCTGTGCAGAACAATGTGACTAATGTGTTTTTCACTCTTTTTACTATGCATGCTGATGTACAGATTTTCAGAAACACTATAATACTCTTAACAGTGGTTTCCCTTTATGTCAATCATAGCAAGAACTCTTTGCTTTTATCATACCAAACATCTGAATGAGTGATAGAAATTTTTATTACTTTATTATTTTGGAATCTTGTAACCATTAATGACTTTATATGTTAAAAATCAATGCTGACATTTTGGCTTTATTAAGTTCTTTGTTAAATTGATTATTTTATTCTATTGAATCGAATATAGTATTTATAAGACTAATTTTAAAAAAGCATCATATCATCTTCACCTTATTTGATTTTCAAAATATAATTTTTATTATGAATTTTTTTTTAAAAATGCAAGTTCTTTCAGTTTTGCCTGCTAGTTAAAGCATCATTAAATCTTTTTTTATGAGTACCAAGGATTGAACCCAGAGCCTCATGCATGCTTGGCAAATGCTCTAACTCTGAGCTACATCCCCAGAACTGTGTATGTTTTATTTTGAGACAGGGTCTCACTCAGTTGCCCAGGCTGGCCTACAACTTGTGATCCTCCTGCTTCAACCTTCTTAGTAATTGAGATTACAGTTGCACTACTACACCAGGCTATTAAATTCTTTATGAATGTCTTAGGCCAAGATAACTTTAGAAAAATGAGAGAAATTAGGCAATTAAAAAGTAATGTTCTATCATTTAATATTAAATTGCAATTACTTTTGTTTAAATTCTAGGCTATTGCTTGAATTTTACCCATCAAATGTGATAGCCTTGAAAATAATGTACCACACATTTCATATTTATTCTAATTTATTATTTTGCATATGTTTCCCAAACAGACTTTTCATATAACAAATAAAATCATAAAATTTGATAATATGGGAAATTGGTTAGTTTTATATTTTTAAATGCCCTTGTGTCTTGGGTTTTTAAATGAGGCAAATTTCAGTTGGCTCTGAGATCATAGAAGTACCCTGTAATTTTTAGGCTTCATTCTCTTCTGTATTTCTTTCTATTTCAAATATTGCAAAAGCATTAAAATGGGCAAATACAACTGTGTAAACACAGAAATAAGAAGCATTGTTCTATTTATATGTGAAAAAGTCAGGTTCTGTATTATCATTATAATTAAAATTATCTTATAACCAGATTCACTAGGATTTCCAAAAGTGGTTAACGTATGTCAGTTATTATGCTTTATATTTATTCAGTATTCTAGTGGAACACACTTTCATAGATATTAAATCATTCCATCCAAACAAATCTATGACCTAGGTGATTTGCTTAAACCTCTGACTTTTCATGTGTTTGATCAAATTTTTAGTCATAAATTCAACAGGCCCAAGTGCAGGATAATTATTCATCTCATATGGATTCAGTATAACTTTGTCTGTATGGTGATTAAATTCCAAGTTTACATGTTGCAAAATCATTTTCTCTTGAATAAAATATTAAGTTTGCATAATTGTTTGTTAAATTATTCATTCATGTGATGTGCAAATTGTTTGTTTTTAATTCTTTTTATTTCATAGATTTAAATTTAGAGCCACAAATGTCATGGGACAATTTACTGACTCTGATTATTCTGACCCTGTTAAGACTTTAGGTAAGACAGAAATTCTGTAGTTTAATTTATGATCTCCCATCATGTTTATTATAGTTGAAACATTTGTTAAGTGTTTAGTAAATATTTT
This sequence comes from Sciurus carolinensis, assembly GCF_902686445.1. NCBI lineage: Eukaryota > Metazoa > Chordata > Mammalia > Rodentia > Sciuridae > Sciurus > Sciurus carolinensis. The sequence continues at coordinate 138,388,852 of NC_062216.1, forward strand.
AATCCAGGTTGAGGTTGTGGCTCAGTGGTAGAGCACTCGCCTAGCATGTGCGAGGCACTGGGTTCGATTCTTAGCACCTCATATAAATAAATGAATAAAAGAAAGGTCTATCAACATCTAAAATAATTTTTAAAAAAATATTTTAATCCATGGCTGGATATTCATAAGTGCAAACTCATTTCAAGGTTAATTATACTGACTATGGAAAAAATAGCACTTATAATTTTCTTTGAAAAGATAGATGTTCCATCCACTTAAATCTGGGTTTAGATTTTGTAGGGAATTGGTTCTATGCTGACATCTGCTAACATTACCTAAATAAGTAGTTATTTGGCTCCTTAAATATATAATCTGATGTGTTAATTTGTTATCTAATAAAAGAGTAGAAAGCTTATAGAAATTTTGCTTGAATAATTTTAAAAACTTGAAGTTTACAAGTCCCATAATATAGTTATTTTCTTTCGTTCAACTCTTTCATAAGTTTCTTCAGTTATACTCATCTAAATAAGACCTAAGTGAAGCACACACACACTTTAGTCAGGTGCACCTGAATATCATCATCCTCATTGTCATGAACATTACCATCCCATAATCATTTCTAACAGTAAGTATTCTATACCAGACACACTTCTAGGCTCTTTTCTTGTATTAAGTGATGAACCCTTCCCCACTAACCTTTAAGTTGGGTCAGTGTTTCTCAAGCAGCATGATTTATGCCATAGGGGATAATTGACAGTGCCTGGAACCATTTGTGGTTGCCAAAACAGTGCTGTTGGTGGTGGTGGTGGCATCTAGTGGGCAGAGGTCAGGAGTGCTGCTGAATTTCTACAATGCACAGAACAACCCACAGCATCATTTGTCCTGGAAATGAGAAGACTAAGCATTAATATTTGCTCCATTTTACAGATGAGGAAACCAATACTTAGATTGTTTATGTAATTGTCTGGACCAGGATTCCAGCATTCCAGCACAAGATTCCATAGCCACAGTTCTTCAGATAAAGATTGTAAGAGTTGAATTCAGATGTCGGTTCTATTACTTGAAAAAGATAATTCAATTTTTATAAATCTCAGTTTCCATTTGAGAAATGATAATGGGAGTATCTTCTTTAAAGGGTTCTTGAAAGTTTTAAATGAAACACTGTATGTAAAGATGTCATTGATTTATATTTAGTGAATTTTTAACTGCTTCATAGCTTCTTTGGGATAGATTAAAATCAAAGATTTTATAAATATCTTTATTTAGGAGAAATTATTTCCCTAGGACTTCACTCAGAGGATCAGAGATTCCTATTTCTTTTGCACATGCCCTCAAACCCCCAAGTTAGCCATCTATAATACCTTAAGACCCAAGAGTAGAGTATCTCTGAGATATCATTTGAATGTATGTGAACTTTGTGATGCTCAGATCCTAGTGAGCTGTTGCTTGGTAGATTATGAGCTATGGTACATTTCAGTAAGAGTTGTGACTGCATAAAGATAGATTGTTCTACCATTTTTAGGCAGAAATTCTCATATTTTGGAAATATTAATTGCATAAAGAGCCAATGTAGAGAAACTCCATCTTGAAGAAATAAAATATCAGGGGCATATGCATTGCTAACACATGTTTATAGAGGAGTAATACAAATTTCTTTGGTTAAACTGTTTAATTCTATAAAGCCACTGGCCTGATTAATTTCACCCAAAAATTTAATCATTTTAAAGCTAGCTGATTTGACTTGTAATTCTGAAATCATATCAAGCAGTTCTTCATTTGGTAGGTGAGTCTGTTACACCCTGATACCTACCACCTTGGAAAATTAAATGTCTTGTGGTCATCCATATGATTTCCTATAGTTTACAGCATTCAGAAGCCATCACTTCAGTTAAATAGTGATCCTGGTGCATTTACTGGTGAATGATAAAAGACACAGGAAAGTGGATAACTCATGTGTGTTGGATGATTTTTTGTAGGAGCAATGCTGACAGGAGCCAGGTTTGCTGGGCTGGGTGTTGAGTGCTTTGTCTCTCATCATCTTTCTGACTTCATACAGATGATAGATGGGAGGACATGTTCCTTCATTTATTTGAGGCATCCAGAGTAATAGAAATAAGAAGAAGGGGTAGAGCCAAGCTTTAGGAACCATGATGTTCAGGGACACAATTCCTTAGATTCTGCCAAATGGCTTCCCTTCGTTCAAGGATGGGTTTCATCTAGCACTATAGTATGCTGCTACCCCTCAGCAATGGTCTTCTCTTTATTCCCTCAATGCACAGTCAAAGCATTAGAATAAAACAACCAATTAGGGAAAGTTAAAAAAATACAGTTCGTTATCATAACCACTGCTGGAATCATAACCACCACCACCATGGTGGTCCAGGTACAAATGTTAGTGTGCTCTGGTAGCAGCAGGAGTCTAGAGCGTGTGAGATATAGGACATGAAGGACAAAGCACAGGATCCTGAGAAGGCTAGGGACAGAGGGACTATTGAAATGTAGATTGAACACAGCAAATAGCCTCTGGGCTGGTAAGACTTAATGACAAGAAAGGGTCCCATGTATCTATTATCAAGTTTCTCAGACTTTAGTTTATTACTTGTTAATAGTGACATAAGGACAGCCTTTTAGGCTCCTTTTTAGAGTGGTCTTTCAAGGAGTCTCTCCTGATAGAGAGTGGCTTTGTAATTGGTTTTTGCCGAGTAATATATATTGAGATTGTAAAACAGTGACAGATGGGAAAGGAGGACTACAATAGAAGGCCTTGGAGTCAAAACAGTTCTTGGCAAAAAAACATGGTCAAAAAGATAGAGTGGAAGGATTCGAAAAGGAAATAAAAGTGACAATTTCTATAATGAGCAAAGGTCCATGGCAAGAACGGTTTTTGGCTGTGAGAATGGGGACAGAGAGTGAAGGAATTGGCGTAATACCTCTAGTGTCATCAGAAAATGACAAGGATGATTGAGTCCTTTTCCTCCCATATATGTATGTGTTAGGATAGATGATATCATCCGCAGCAGGCTAGTGGTGTCAGCATTCCTGGCAAGTGAAGACTTAAGTGTGCATGTAACCCTAGACTTCAGTGAAAGAAGTCCCAGGGCCCATCTAGGTCATCCAACCACCAGTGGTAAGCATTCACTCATTGGTATTTTGCACACCACAGGCAGTGAACTCCAAGCTGAGTTGCTTGCATATCAATTAAAACTTTCAAGATATAAAAGCCTCCTGGCAAGGCCATTTCTACAGCTCGTCTTGGTGGTAGTTGTCCCTTCCAGAAATGTTATATTGAATTAAAAATAGAGGCAGAAAAATCACTATAGCCTGACTAACTTTAAAAAGGGTTTAAGTTTAGTAAATGGAACTGAAGTGCAAGTGAAATGGGCCACAGGGAAGAAGCATCTGCGTTTAGGGAAATTTTTATGGACCGTAGAAATAAACAGGGGAAATGACATATGCATTATTTTAATTCTAAAAAAAATACTTGTAATGTACGTGATTTTCTTTTCACTCAAGATTGAGTATTAGCATTTTTATTAACATCATTCACAAGATACTCAAACTCCTTTTTTAAAAATCCTTCTTGGGCACATCAGTTTATGGAAACAGCTTGTAAGCAATGTTTTGATTACAAGGTTTAATTAGAGAGGATTCCTGTGATTTGAATACCAGACACCCCTTTCTGTACATTACAGGGCTCTCATTAAAGCTGAACTAGATTAAACCTTAAACCCCATGGCAAAGGCACTCCGTGATTGTTTTCTTTTGTCATAACACTTCTCATTTAATTACTATGCTAACAATGAAAAGTCCCAATATACTCACTTAGATGCAGAAATAGAGAGTTGTTATATGTCATTTGCAGCAAAAGGATCACTTCTTCCAAGGCACCAGAGGAGCAGAGGAAAGTTTTATTTTGTTAATAAGGCAGTGGTAATGTAGTGGTCAACCTCACAAATGCTGCAGTCAGACAGGCATTAGTCAGGCAGTTTTAGTGTGTATGTAACATTTGTGACCTCAAGTTGGTCACATAGCAAACTGACTTCTGAAATCTTACTTCTGCAAGAGTATACTAATATATACCTCATAAGCTAATTGGGAGATTAATTCACATGAGGGAATGGATGCATGAATATGAAGTGTTCATTAAGATAGTTGACATCGTTTGTTCACATTCCAAGCCTCTTAAGTAGTTTCACCTGTAAACTCATATATTCATCACTCACTCTGTAACTTGACCTCTTATTTATGATAGTCCCAATACCTAGGCAAGAAATCTGAAGATCTGAAGTATCACATCTTTAAGCAGCTTGCCCAGGAATTTTAGCCACAACAGAAGTGTCGTCAGGTCCCGCTTTCAGATCTGGGCAACACAACTATTGTCAGTCCTATGTTTATAGCCACTATACCACACTGCCTGGAAATCACTATGTGCCCAAGTAACTTCCATTTTCATTTCTGTTGGTGATGTTTCTGCTCCCATAGACTTCCTGTCCTTGGCGTATCACTTTGTCTTCTCAATATTTTTAATTGCTTTTATCTGCTGTCTTTTCTCACCTCCTTGTCTTGGGTTCTTGAGTGATCATTTACATTCACAAATGAGCAGGCTTTGTTTATGTGCAAAAAGAGAGGACACCCTGGCAAACACTATTGATTGTCCATTTTTAACATGTTACCAGTTTGAATGGATAGACATGATATCCCTCTACAGCATTATAATTTGTATGTAGTTTTAAAACATATATTGGGTATTATCATTGTATATATTTATGGGTTCAACATGATGCTTAGTTAAATGTATACAGTGTAGATTGAGATTCAATCTCACTAATATATCCACCACGCCAAATACTTACTATGCATTTCTCCTATCTAAATATATTTCTTAAATTATGAAATTGAGTAACTTTTAATAAATTCTTTGTGCAGTGTATGCATATCCCAGATTACTAGCATTGGATCAAAAGAAAAGAGAAATTACCTAGTTGGGTGCGGTGGTATACACCTGTAATCCCAGTAGTTTGGGAGGTTGAAGCAGGAGAATTACAAATCTGAAGCAGCCTCAGCAACTTAGCAAGGCCCTAAAGCAACCCGGCCTGTAAATAAGATATTTTTTAAAAGCGGGGGGCCCATTGGCATGTGGCTTAGTGGTTAAGCACCTCTGGGTTCAAACCCCAGTACCAAAGAAAAAGAAAAACTCCCTGTACTTCAATTCTAAGAACTTTTTAAAAATAATAAAAAGGCACTCATCTGTACCTATATGAGGAGCCAGACATGCTTTATAAGCTTTCTATCTCATTTAATTCAAGGGCCTTCTTATAGGTATTTTTAAAAAGTTTAAAAAGTTGGATCCCTATGTTGAATTTAAATAATAATAATTTGAGTGAAAAGATAATGCTGATGAAAAATTAGTGCTTCATAATTATGACTAATTAAATTACAAAATTAATTATGCAAATAAAACAATTCAGTTTGTTCTGTCACAGCATTTAAAATCTAGTCAGAAAATGACTTGTGCATACATATTACAAAAAGAAATAAGTAACAGAATTCCATTTTCTCTGAAAGGATTTGGAGAAGTGACCTCATTCTGTACTGGTAATGCTCTGTGGGTTCATGTGCAGCAGTGAATCAGAGAGTGAACTTGACAATCTGGGTACATTTTGTCCTCTCCTGGTGGCACTTTTGAAATGCATGTGCCCAGAAGATTACATATTGTTTATTAATATATTATATGTCATTTCCTCACTTGGCCGGTGCTTTGAAATGGAAATCTAATCTGAATTTTTTTTAATGTGGTCTATGAAAACATTTCTTTCCCACTGAGTTCTGAGGCCCAGTGATTCAGTGGAACCTGGTAAGATGATTCTTCATTCATCTTCATGCTTCCTTTCCCAAGCATATCCAATTAGAGTAGCATGTGAAAATTCATAAAACAAACCATATCTTAATGTATAAAACAGTTTAAGATACTGTTATATACTGTTAAAGCGTCTTTTAAATGTAGCTGGAGTTACTAGGGGACCATGAAACTGATGACTGTTTAAAATTCAGTATTCATTTAAATGTACCATGCAGGATAGACACAGGAACTCTTTTTCATACTGGTAGTAATTCATAAGCACCAATCCAGGAAAAAAGGTGAAATATTAATCTGCATATTTTACAGGTAGTTAACACATTTGGATATTGAACTAAAACATTTTTTTCAAGAAAAACTATAAATCATGTAACTTAAAATTGCTTGTAATTAACACTTGTGCCTAAAATAACTGTTTATAATAAATTTCATATTATTATTATATTTCATATAATAATTTTCGTAAGTATTTCATTCAATGCTAAATCTTCAAGCTAAAGAGTTATTAATCTGCTTCAAAATCAGTGTATTTGTTCATTAGTAAATTTAACATATATTTAGTGAGCATTAGCCATCTTTCCATTTCTAGTCTCAGAACTTGGGTTAGTTCTGAATAGAACAGTGACCTCTGTCCTCGGGGAGCTTACATTCTGGAGGGAAGAACAGACAATAAATAATAATAATAATGAACATGTAAATATTTTAAAAGATATGGAGATATGGAGAAAAGAAAAAAGCAGAACACAGTGCACAGGATGTAGAAGAGGGGAGGCAGAAAGTACAGGAAGTGTATCTTTCTTTTTTAAATTTTTTTTTTATTTTTTAGTTGTACATGACAGTAGAATGTAATTTAACATGTTATACATACATGGAGTATGACTTATTCTAATTAGGATCCTATTCTTGTGGTTATACATAATGCGGAGTTACCCTGGTCATATATTCAAATACAAGATTGAGAAAGTTATGTCTGATTAACTCTACTGTCCTTCCTATTCCCCTTCTCCTCCCTTCCTTTGTTTCCCTTTGTCTGATCCATTGAACTTCTATTCTTCCTCTCCCCACCCTCTCTTGTTGTGCGTTAGCATTCACATATCAGAGAGAACATTTGACCTTTGGTTTTTTGGGATTGGTTTATTTCACTTAGCATGGTATTCTCCAGTTACATCCCTAATTTCATTCTTCTTTATGGCTGAGTAATGTTCTATTTGTGTGTATACCACATTTTCTTTATCTATTCATCCATTGAAGGACATCTGTGTTGGTTTCATAGCTTGACTATTGTGAATTGAGCTGCTACAAACACTGGTGTGGCTGCATCATGGTAGTATGCTGATTTTAGGTCCTTTGGGTATATGCCAAGGAGTGGGCTAACAGGGTCAAATGGTGGTTTCATTCCAAGTTTTCTATAAGGAATCTCCATACTGCTTTTCATAGTGGTTGCACCAATTTGCAGTCCCACCAGCAATGTATAAGTGAACCTTTTCCCCACATCCTCGCCAACATTTGTTGTTACTTGTATTCATAATAATTGCTGTTCTGGCTGGAGTGAGATGGAATCTCAGGGTGATTTTAAATTTTATTTCTCTAATTACTAGAGATGTTGAACATTTTCTTATGTATTTGTTGACCATTCTTAGTTCTGCTTCTATGAAGTGCCTGTTCAGTTCCCTGCCCATTTATTGATTGGGTTATTTGTTTTTTTGGTGTGAAGTTTTTTGGAGTTATTTTGTAAAACCTGGAGATTTATGCTCTATCTGCAGGTGGTAAAGATTTCCTCACAGGGAGTGTATCTTTCAATTTTAGATAGCTGGTGTCTGATCAGGCTGCCACCACAAAATACCAAAGACCAGGTGTCTTCAACAACAGAAGTATGTTTTCTCACAGCGTGGAGTCTGACATCAAGGTTCCAGTACATGTGGTATCTGGCGAGGTCCTTCTTCCTGACTTACAGATGGCTTCCTTCTTTCTGGGTCCTCACATGGCATTTCCTTGGTACAGATGTGGAAGTAGAAAGGGAGAGAGAAAAGGCAAAGAGGGAAAGAGAGGGGAAGAGGGAAGGAGAGAGAATAAACACAATAGAGTAAATTCTCTTGCATCTGGACTTAAAAGGACATTAATTCTATCTGATCAGAGCCCCATCCTTATGACATCATTTAAACTAAATACTTACTTTCTCCAAATCCAGCCACACTGGTGATTAGGACTTTAACATATGAATCTGAGGATGAATCATGTTCAGTTCATAGCAAGTAGTCATTGAGAAGGTGTTTGAGCAAACCCTTGCAGAAAATGAAATGGCCACTCAGGCCAATACACAAGTATTTTACCTCTTCAGACAGAGGAAGAAACTATCACAAAAGTCCTGTACTATGAGTGCTCTGGTCACTCCTCAGAAAAAGGCTATTCTGGCTTCAGAGGGCTGAGCAAGGTAAGTAAGAAAGGGAGATCAGAGAGGTAACTGGGGGCCAGAGAGCAAATCAGAGACCATATCACAGGACCCGTGAGAACTTAGGTTTTCCTCTGTGATCCATGGGGAGGATTTTCAGCAGAGGGGTGATTTTTTTTTTTTTTTTTTTTCAGTGCTGGGGATTGAACCCAGGGCGTTTTGCTTGCAAGGCAGGCACTTTACCAACTGAGTCATATCCCCAGCCCGGGTGATGTTTTAAAAGGTTTATCCTTGGTGCTCTGTTAAAAATAGATGGCAGGACAAGGGTGGACAGGACTTGGCCATACAATAGTTCATGCAAGACAGGGTGATGGCCTGGATCAGGGGCCAGAAAGCAGAGGTTGTAAGAAGAGAGTATGGAAAAACTAGAAGTAGAAAGAACAGCATCATGAACCCCCGGATACCTTCTAACTAAATTCCAAATTTTTTTACATTTTGACATTCTCTTCATTCACTTATTTCTGAAATAATTTATAGTAGACTAGTTACAGACAGCATAGTATTCCAGCCCTAAATGCTTTAGCATGTTTCTTAATGAGTAAATTTTATTATATTGCCACAGTTAAATTTAATCAGCTATAAATCTTTGATTTTTTCTTAAATCGAACATGTTAGCAAATTTATTTAATATGTACCCATAGGCCATGCTGTATTAAGTGAGTAAGAATGGAACATTTTTTCCATTAAAAAATCTTAAGAATAGAATTTTGATTTGGCCAATTAGAAAACGAACTGCTTCCCAATTAAGTAAAAACTTAAAAAAACAGACTTAGAAATGTTTCATGTTTCTTCATGCTGTTTCCCCTTAAGGTGGCATCAGCTCAGACATCTGTGTGACATGAACTTCATTTTCCAAATCACTTCTTTTTGCTTTGTACCTTGCTGCATCTGCTGGAGCACCCTCTAGTTCCCCATGTTAAACCTCAAAGTCACCTTTGACCTATACATCTCTTGCCTGCTCGTTATTTTAATACAATGCAATATGTATGTAGTAGCTGTTGTTACACTGGATGGTAAAATTGATGCATAGGCAGTAATAGTCTGATTCCTCCTTGTAAAGCTATTTTTTCTGACTTATCACCAGCAAATAGTAGACGGGGTGATACTTTGACATCACGTTAATGTTCAATTCCCTACCAGTCTTTCTCTTAATCATTTAAAATGCATTTACAGTTGTTACCTGAATCACTTATTTAGGAATATGAAATGGTTATTTTTAAATTTTATTCCTTTTACATTTAAAAATTTTATTCTTTCTACATTTATTAAGCAGAATTCTCTTCAAACGAAGAGTTTTATCTCCTTAACTAGGGTTGTTTTTAAAAAAAAAAATCCATAAAACACAGTTCATATGAACCAGAAAAGTACAAATTTTAAGTATAATTAATTAACTTGTTTCAAAAATTTTCAGTTTTTATTCTTTAAAATATTAAGTCATTTCCTCTTTGGTCATTAAGAGACCCTTCAAGATGATTTTTTTTAGACCTTTTTTTTTTTTTTTAATGTGGTGCTGAGGATCAAATCCAGTGTCTCACACATAGTAGGCAAGCGCTCTACCACTGAGGCACAATCACAGCCCCTGAACTTTTATTCTCTTCATGCTGTTAGCCTTTGTTAGCTTCCTGGCTTTCAGGCACCATTATATATTTTGAATTTATTTTATTCCTTACTCCCACTTTGGAATTACCTCCAAGGCTCCTTGGGTTCATATGTAAAAACTGTGCATACGTTGAAAATAGTGCATCAGAATTTCCTCATGAATTTTACATATACATATATATTATATATATATATATATTATATGTGTGTGTGTGTGTGTGTATAAGCAACTGGAATAATAAAATTTCTTCTGACAGATGGAAGGATGCCATTGGAAAAAGAGGAAAGTGTGGGGGCTCGGTTTTGGGACATAATGATTTAAAAATTTTAGTTATACTTCTAAATAAGCTTGTAGGGTAAGCAATTAGATATACAAGAAGGGAGATGGAGTCTGATGTAAAAATCTTAGTCATCATCATACAGTAAAAAGTAAAATCTATGAGGCTGGATGGGTTTACAAAAGTTTAGATAGAAGAAAGGACCAAGGATTGAGCCCACAAATTAAATGATCTAGGAAAAGAGGAATAAGCACAGTTTTTGTTTTGTTTTGTTTTTTTTCTACTAGTGTTCTTGAGCAATATAACAAGAAAATATCTTTCTTTGTGGTTTGAGACCCAAAATACAATTCCATGATAATGTTTACTGAATATGTTCCCCCTCTTTTCCAGGTGAAGGACTTTCAGAAAGAACTGTAGAGGTCATTCTCTCAGTCACATTGTGTATCCTTTCAATAATTCTTCTTGGAACAGCCATATTTGCATTTGCAAGGTAAGATTTGTTTGTACTCATGTTCCTTGAATGCTTAGTGGGCACATATCAGTCAAGGTCCAATCAGGAGACAAAAATCCATGGTAGTTACATGAATGGGAAACATTTACTTTTTATTTTTCTTAAATTGACAGAAAAACATCTTTTTATTCATTTATCATGTATAATATGATGTTCTGAAGTCCATACACAGTGTAGATTGACTGAAGAAGGTAACCCTGCCTTTTGAATGGGAAAAATTAATGTAAACAATATTAAATAAAAGAAATGGTAAACTACTTAAGGGCGTAAAAGAGAATTCTAAGGAGTCTAGAAGTAGCAAGTACAGTAAAGCAACTATTCTCCTTAGGTTGAGGGACACAGGAAAATAAAGGTGTTAAGGACTGAAGGAAGTTCCAAACTAAGGCTATCATGGACTTACTGCTATAACATGTGTAATCTATCAGTGGGCAAATAGGGCAGAGGGACAGGAGCTCTTTTGTAGAAGCTAACCATCATTATTGGAGGGTAGGCAGGCTACAATTGGTTGTAGAAGCAGCTCATTCTTGCTGGGTGGTATATGTGGACTGGAGCTTCTTGGAGCCCTTCACCAAAGGGATGGAGAGAGTTTTCACTTCAGAGGCAGTGACAACTCATCCAGGTGGGCTTGATTTCCACAAGAAATAATGATAATGTAGGACTAAAGTCCAGAAGGACAGTGGTTCCTGTCCTTAGTTCCTTGAAGATAGGGACCATATTTTATAATTTCTATTTCTTCCTCAATATGTAATTTATAATAAATAATGTTTAATTATGTGACTGATAGAATAGCTAAATATTACCTTGTAATATCAGTATTATTTATGGAGAAATGAGCATGTAAAGGGTTTACAATGAAAAGGCTTTGGATTGAATCTCAGATTCATGTGACTTCTCATTTTTGAACCTGAATTTTCTGATTATAAATACAGATAATAGTCTTTATAATATTTTCATAAATATTTAGTGAGACAATTTAAAAATCATTTGTAGGTAGTTACATGCATGTAAAAATGTTTCATTATGCAAAAACAGTAGATGGGGTTTTTTTTAGCACTGATGTTAATAGTACTGAGCAATTTCCACTTTATATTTTATTTTCATGGAAAATCAGTAAGACAGCTAAAGTGAGAAGAAAATAGTCATAGCCTCAGTCTCCCTGGCTCTCTATTTCAAATATGCCAGTTGCTCAGGCCTTGATCAAATCAACTAAGTCTCATTAAAGTTCGGATGTCAACCAAACAATTTGTTTAAAAATTTTTATCTTTAAAAAAATCTTAATAGAAAACATTCTGTGGTATTAAAACAGGCAAAATGAAATTGAATAGCTCTAAAATTGCCACATATTCTGAGAAGTGATTCTAACAAAGAAATTATCTGGTTAAATATCTTCACTTATAAAGAAAACTAATAGAAAAAAAACAAAACAAAACTAAACAAAACAGTAGAGAATGGAGACCAGGGGAAAATAGAAGGAGAGAGAAAGGGTAGGTATTGGGGAATGAAATTGACCAAATTATATCATGTAATGTGTGAATATGTAACAATATAACAATGAATCCCATTATTATGTATAATTATAATACACCAATAAATTTTTTAAAAAAGAACACTAAAACCTAATTCTTATGCTTTTTATGATATTCCCTTCTTGGATTTTACTGTTCTTGTGTTAGAATTCGACAGAAGCAGAAAGAAGGTGGCACATACTCTCCTCGGGATGCAGAAATTATTGACACTAAATTCAAGCTGGATCAACTCATCACAGTGGCAGACCTGGAGCTGAAGGATGAGAGATTAACTCGGTGAGCACACTCCTCTGGGCGAACAGTGGTCCAGAGGGCCCGGAGCCATGACCCCACCCTGACCTATGCTTGTTGGAAGTGTTTGTGGGGCTCCAGTTTACACAGGTCACAGAGATCTTCTTTCAAAGGGTGACCTTCGTCTTCCACACACTTTTCTCACTGATGTTCAGAGAATCACTTAATCTTCCTAATATTTTGAGTTCAATATGAACCTTGGACTCTAATGTTCAACAAGATTTTCATCCTGAGGCAAATATTTTTACACATTATCTTTTACATTTTGTTTAAAAATTCATTTCATGCGATAGATTTCTTATATCTCAGATTTGTTTAAAGTGTCCCCCTTTTTAATAACAAGTTTAATTACATTTATAATAACTTGATATATCAGTTTTGAGAGCATCCCTTAAAGCTCTCTCTTTTAGTATAAAATTACATGAAAGTCTAAACTGTATATAACATTTTAATTTTTATGATTGATTAGTATTTAAAAACTAAATGCAAAGCATTTATCTTCAGAAGGAAAATATAAATGTGTGTAATAAATATGGTCACTGGTATGTATGGGAAATAGTAACATGCTTGATTTTAAAAAATAATCTTAAATCATTTTAAAAGGATTATGAATTATTCAAAATATTAACACATTTGAAAACTTGTGAACAAGTAATTCATCAAGTTCTTAATAAAAACTATCATCAGGCTGCCCTAACAAGTTAATAATCTTTCTTATAAGATCCAACAGTATGTGATGCTTATAAATTCAAGATTATTACATAGTACTACACAGTTCTCTGGACATTTTAAGAATGAGTAATTTTTAAAAATTAGTCATTTTTAAAATATAACATTAAAGGTCTTGGGCATCAAAAAGAATCATTTGTTGTTGTCACTTTTCAAAGTTGGTCTTTACCTAATAGATTGACTATGCAAGTATATTTCTAGCATGTCTAAAAATATCCAATATGTGCCTTAGAAGGAGTTGTCATCTGATAAGCAGTGTCTTTCCAAATGTTGTAAAATTAAGATTATTTAGCATTATATCACTAAATCGCAAGTAAACCTGCTTTGTAGGATATAAAAATTTACTTTTTAAACATTTGAATGTTATTCTTTGTTTACATTCTAATATAGTCTGTTTCCATTTATAAATGGATAGTGTACCAAAGACTTATATGTAAAATGATTATATATTACATAGGTTATCATTTTTTACATTAGGAAAGTCATGTAAAAGAGATTGAGATTCCCACCATGACTTATGAGAGCTAACCAAATCATAGAACACTGGAGTACTGCTAGGTAATACTCTAGGATACTAGGTATGTCCTGGTCCTGGAGGGGGTCATGCTACACAGAAAAAGAAAATTTCTTCTCTTTTCCCTATGGGCCAACTGAATTTTAGTAGTTCCTCCCTCTTGCATTTCTGCACTCCTTTTTCAATTCCTTGTGATCCCTTTACAGACTGGGAGCCCCAGACTCTTTCCTGAACACCTGACAGAGTACAAGGGATAACTTTAGATCTCTTGGTGCAATTAATTTGTCCTATTTAAACAATTTTGGCTGAACCTGTTCATACTAAAATGTAAATGTCAAGGAATCTATAATGCTTGCTGAACATTTTTATTTTTTAAAGGAATCTTTATTAAACTCCTACAATCCCTGGTAGGCAGATCTTTAGAAATATAAAACACACACACACACACACACACACACACACACACAGTGGAAAAAGCATGGTCAACATAGGAAAAAGCATTCTCTATCAAGGAGGTCACTGTTCTGGGCAGTAGACCTTCCGTAGAGAGGTGGTTTCCCTAAGCTCAGTGTGCATTCACAGCTTGCCCATCCTGTACTTCAGAACACTGAATACAGCCATTATCAAAAAAACAAAAAAATCTATAAGGTTTTTTTAAATCCCATTTTTTTGTTTGTTTCATCTTTTAACAATGACTATTATTTTACAACTGTAGAACAATTTCAAATCATGGAAATGTGGGCAATGACTCTGTAGATTGCTGATTATTGGGTATTTATAATCCAGGGGCTGTCTTATTTGACTTGACTCCATATTATTTATTTTCTAGTTCTGTGTTTATTTATTTATGTATCACATTGTTTGTAAAAGGCCATAGAAGTAAAATAATATTTTGAATATTTTTATTTTTTTGCCCCATAGAAAATTAATATGTGTTAACCCCAGTATAGCAAAATTGAAAATATTTATATCCATGCTTTTCACTTTCTCATTTATGTGTTATGATTCTGGAATTCATGACTGTAAAACACTTGTTTATAATACCAATAGCACATAATAATATGCTTTGCTGGATTGTATTACAGAAATTCATTAAAATAACTATTGAGTGTTTTGGGTATTAAGTCTTCATTATAGAGATCTATGATTTTTTCATGTTAGTAGGCTCGCTAGTACATTAGACAGGACTAGAAAAAATAACTAAAAATTATTAGCTCCCTGCACATATCTGAGGGGCCTGACCTTCAGTGGAGCTTAAAAGGTCTTCATTGTTTTTGAAGAGCTCAAAGATCTCAATTTGCTTTACATCAGAAACTGATGGTAGATTCTGGGAATCAAGGAATTGGAGTTAGCTCCCCAATTTTTTGTGTAGCTTTCACCATGTGTCTTTGTTATCTGAAAAAAGAACTTGGTTCTTTTAAATCTACCTGGCTAACATATGTGCTTTCTGCTTGAATTTCAACCTTATTCTTTTTCTTCCAACCTGCCAAACTTTTCATGTAAAACTGAGCTTGTAGATTTTCCTGTGTTCTATATCTTCATATGTCCAAAAGGAAATGATTAGAGACTATATAACCAACAAATTGAATATTAAATTAATATTAAATTAGGTAATAAATTAATCAATCTGCATATTTGTTTTAGGGAGTTACCTCTTTGACAGAAAGCAAAGTTATAGTGCTTGGTTCTAAATTCTTTCAAAGATTTGAGGTTTTTATACTTAAGAAATTATTTAGTTTTTTATGTCCCTACCTAAATACTTATGTTTTAAAACCCATCCTGTTCTTGTATGTGTGAATTCTACTTATATTTCACCTTGTTTCACAAAGTATAGGAAGATACAGTCTCCCATGTTATACTTTTTCTTTCCAAAGAAGAACAGAAGTAAAATAATGATTCAATACTACTTAATCTCTTTTTAAAATTTTTTTATTTGTTCTTTTTAGTTATACATGACAGTAGAATGTATTTTGACATATTATATACACTTCGAGGACAACTTCCCATTTTTCTGTCTGTACATGATGTGGAGTTACACTGGTCATGTATTCACATACTAACATAGGAAAGTAATGTCCAATTCATTCTACTATCTTTCCTATTCCCTTTCTTCCTCCCTTCCCTTCGTACCCCTTTGTCTAACCCAAATAGTACTACTTAAACTCTTTTTTAGTTGTTCTTTTTAGTTATACATGACAATAGAATGTATTTTGACATATCATACATACATGGAACATAACTTCCCATTCTTGTGGTTGTACATGATGTGGAGTTACACTGGTCGTGTGTTCATATATGAGCATAGGAAAGTTATGTCCGATTCCTTCTATGACTTTCCCATTCCCATCCCCCTCTTTTTCCCCCACTCCTCCTTGCCCAATTCAAGTGCTACTTAAACTCTTGAGAACATTCAGAGATATGCTAAGATAATGTTTTACATCCTTAATTGGATTGATAATTACACGAACAATTATGCACATTTTATATTTAAGTTTAGACAACACAAACTTTATTTTTTAGAAAGGATATTTAATGTTTGGAGATCACCTCTCTCACACTCACTAGATTAGGAAATGACCCTTGGGCTTTGTTATCTGCTAAGTAAACAAAACAACTTTTTATGACTCCTGCAAAACAGCCACTGAGTCACTGAGGTGAGAAAGATTTTGAGGGGAACCTGTTGATAAGGTCAACACAGGTGAGATACAGACCTGTGTTTCTTATTAAGGACCATGAGACTGATGCTGTGGAGCATCTTTAATTAGTTTAACTGTAGCACAAATTACTTTCCCAAGAGAATTACAACACTCACATAAACCAATAGAATTTTTATGTTAAAAGATTAATTTGCTGGATAAGTTTTGTTTTACTATCTCCTTCTACAATTAATTTATAGGAGTATGTTTCATATGGTAACTAAATTGGGGGGAAAAAGTAAAATAATATTAAGCAATGCTGCTTGACAGAAATTCAGTTTCTTTTAGGACTCAATTTCTTTTCCAAAATTTTGCACATCATTTCAAACTAATCTGCCTATTTTTAGTTGAGTAAACATAATGGCACAATTTCTTAAGTCTTAAGACCCAATCCAGTAACAATAAATAGAATTAAGTTCTCAACAAAAGGAAACAATTGAATGATTTGTAAAAGTTATTTTAATAGAACTTCCTTTCTTCAATACTTTCTTTAGTAGATTTTTAGAAGAGTGCATATTGAATATTGGTTCCCTATATCATCAAAAATTTACTATTTAAAAGAAGCCAATGAATGTGTTTGTAAACTGTAAACCAGAATATATTTTGCATTGTTATTATTGTTATTTGTGTTTGTAATATTATAAACTACTCCAATCTACTTTCACCATGGTTTGCTAACACAATAATTGCTGCTGCTAATGAGCAACTACTATGTGTTAAACATTGCATTTGTCATGATTTCACTTAACTGTTTCAACACTTGGTTACCACAAAGTGGTATTCATATCCCCATTTTACAGATTAAAAATAAAAACAATGCACAGAGCAGTCAAGTAACTATCCATGGTAATGTAGCTAGTAAGTAGGAAAGCCACGATGTTAGCCCAGTTGTCTTTGATTCTGAGGTCAAGATACATGTATGTATGTACTGTACTTTCAAAAATTATTTTTTAGTTGTCAGTGGAGCTTTATTTTATTTATTTATTTACATGCAGTGCTGAGGATCGAACCCAGGGCCTCACACATGCCAGGCAAGTGCTGTACCACTGAGCCATAACCCCAGCCCCAGTGTATACTTGTATTTAACTCTGAAACATACTAGAAAAGATCAATGTAAACACTCTTAAAAGACAAGGAACCATGGTATTCTTCTCCAACAATAATTTCTATGCTGAGAATGATTCTAAGGAGAGAACTGCTCTTTTGATTTATTGTCTCCTGATATGGGGCAGAGAGGAGATGAAACTTCAGTGAAGGAAAAAGTTGGAGAAACTGAAAAACATTTGGAAGTGCAGTTCTTCAATAAGAATACATTATCTTGGACTGATGAAATATATGATATATGAAACTCTATGTCAAAAAGTTTTCATTTTAATTTTCACCATTGTTTGACAGATTCTAGTCATTAATTTCACTTCTATCCTAAACTTAAACTGTCTTTGCAAGCAGTGACAAAAATATGTGAATCCAGAATACAAGAAATACCTGCAAGTAGAATGAAGTTTAAGGTATTTGATGCTCATGTTCTTGTTGTAGCAAATAAAAAATAATGCAGTGTGTTTGTATACTAAATAAATAATGAATCTTTACTTCCAGATACTCTTCATTTTTCTTTAGACGCAAGGAGATTTTTGTCATCCAGTAAGTTATGTGGTAATGCAGATTTCTGCTGTGATTATTTTAATCTTGTCAGGTGGTGTGCTCTATATTTTAAAATACATGATATTGAACCTTTTTTTTTTTTGCTTAGTATACTATTTTTCCAAAGCTCCCAAACAAATGTAGCTCTTCACTTACAATGTGTCCTCTATAAGATTGCATGCTATTGCTATGGTAAAATTAATGTTATCAAAATGCACATTGACTCATGATGTGCATTCCTTAAGAATTTGCTGTGTTTGCCTATGTGGTGTTAACTTTAATAGTAAACTAAATTTCTACCTAGATTTCTTTACAGGCTTCTCATTATGTTATATCACATCAGAACTCAATTCTCCATCTGATGGGTAGTGTCAGGATTCACACTTCACAGCAGCTTGTTTCTACAACTGTAGATTGGAATCTGTAAGGACCAAGAATTGACATTTCTTATTCTCTGTCTTTTGATTTTCTGGTTCATAGGGAGAGTGACACATTTCATGAAATTTTTCTTCTGCCCTGACCAATGGGTAGCCATCTGTCCCTGTTTCCAGGAACTCCTCTGATACTCAGAAATGCCATTTGTATCCTGGCACAAAAATTTCTTGACACAATCAGAGAGTAGAATAACAGATTGTCAGCATTAGCAGGGACTCCCAGAAACTGATTTAGTGCCCTGGAGATAATAAATTTCTTTATGCAAAGGACATAAATGGAGGCAGAAAATGAAACTGCATTTGATTTCAGAATCATAAATCTACTAAAGAAGAATCAGTTTCCATGAGCAATAGTCTACATGGGGCCAAAACTCCTGATACTGTGGTTGGCCATGAATAGTATTCAGTATGATTAAAATGGAGGAAGTCAGGCCTGTTTCTAGTCTAAGCACACTTAGCATTTTTCAATCATGAGTAACTCAGTTTTTCTTCGGATTAACTAATTAACAAGTTCCATTGACAGAATTAAATTAGTTTTATGAAAATGCATTTTGTTTAGTGGATCTGTCTGATGGAATTCAAACATTTGTCAAAGTAAAATGCTACTGGGCTAAAGGTTTAAATGATCACATCACATGAAAAATATCCATTTCCAACCAGCACTCAAAACTGACCTCTTGGCATTCTAAACTCACAAGTGGTCTGACTGAGCAACTCTGTTGAATGTCTTTCTTCATCATCATAAAATAGAATCCCTTCACTGTTTTCTTTCCTACTTCATGCCATTAGCAGCTTGGAAAATTGCCTCCATTTTATTAAACTGCTCACTATTTATCACAAAATTTCCTTTCCCAGAATAAGTGAATAGTGTCCTGCTCAGAATGAACTCTTACCTTGGCAGAAATGAACTTAATAGTGTGGGCTGGTTAATCAGAACCTTTATGGAACCTCCACATACAGTGTATTAACACATTTGATCTTTTTCCAAATCTAGTTTTCTGCGGCTGCTTCTAAGTTCCAATGCAGGACCTTCATTGCTTAACTGCCACCCTAACTAACAGCTCAGACTCCAAGACTTCTTTTAGACTGTGATGCCTTCTGTCGCCTCTCCATTAAGTCTTCATTCAGAGCCCTTGTCCACCTCTTCACACAGCTGTCAGCAGTCTCTCCTCTCTATCCTCAGCTTCTGCCCTATTGCCCTTGAGATAGCTAAGTTATACCCTTGGTTTTAATTTGGAATACATGGCTGATGAAATAAAACATCTGTCAAGAATTTGTTTTCAAATGTGTTAACGTGGAGAGGCTTAGTAATAAGGAAAATTCGACTTCTGCCACGCTAGAATCTCACCTCAGATTATTGACATCAGCCTTAGTGTTGGATTCCCATCTCTATCTAAAGGCCATTTTTCCTTGTTTGAATGAAAGAAATCTAAACTGGCACCTCCTGAGTGCCAGGCCCTATTCTAAGGCACTGGAAATGCTGTGATGAAAGAAGTGACGTTGCCTCCAAAGAGCTGTCCTTCAAGTTCCTAATGCTTTTATAAAACATATTTGTCCTTACAGATATAAGGAGGCCCTTTAGGAAAGTACTAGATATCACTTACTAATTAATTGCTCATCTAATTAAATAAGAAAAATATTATATTACTCACTGATTCAGGTGGTATGTTTCACTTACAAAATGAAGTTTTATAGTCAGCTTTACAGTACCAGCTGACTAAAATAATATTTTTAATTTGTAGTGTGAACTCCAGAAAAATTATTGGCAATTTGGGAAAAGAATGAAAAGAAATATCTGGAAGGACACTATTTTAAAGCCTAGAAAAAAATAGGAGAGAGAAAAATTGATACCTCTGAAAACATTAACAATATTGCTTTCAATAAGTAATAGAATATCATAAAAGTAGATATAAATTTTGTTGTAGTCAACAAAATATATAAAGACTCACATTCGGTATTTTATAAAACTTGGAAATATTAATTAATATGTTTTATCAGACACATAGATTCTTCACAATGTTGTTATTTGAATAACTAGAACATGTTATGGTGAACAAATACATAGTTTTATATGAAGTAATAAATTTGAGGTTCTTTCATTTTTAACCTGACTTAACTGGTTAAGTAGAAAAAACAAAGTTTCTCAGTTTGTTCTCAGCCTCTGCTAATGCTGATTTAAGCTGCTCATCTATAGGTTATCAGCTATGTTTCTCTATTAAGACTATATTTTAATTCCCTATAGATTTCAACTAATTGACCTTGAGGGAAAGCTGAGTCTCTGTGACAATACGGTCTTCAATCACCACTGCCAACATAAATAAATGGTTCCTCTCTGGATCCATCAAGAGTAATCTGAGTGGAATTCAAGTTTTTGATAGACTTTAAAGAAACGAGTTCAGATGTGAAATAATGCCCTTTTCAACAAAAAGGCGTAGGATTTAAGACAGCTAAGATTGATGTAATAAAAAGTGTTTAGCCCTTTATATTGGAAAGTGGTCAGTTATCTTATTGAAATCTGGTTGAATTCCAGTTTGATTTTTCCACTAATGAACTGAATATAATTTGATTTTAACCCTCATTCTCATATGTGAATCAGAGCACTTTCTCACCGGAAAATTTTTTTATTTAACAATTTTTAAGAGTTTTAAAACTGTAAATTCTAATTTTTTTCTAATTGAGTCTAAATGTCTCTTCCAATCACTTTATTTGAAAACATCATTCCTTTTGAAATAATACTGTTGATTTTTATACATACCAATTTCTGAGTTTTTTATGCTTAGTTAACCAGTCTTTCCTACTAAGAATTTATTCACCTCATCAGATTTTTCTCATCGTATGTCTCACCTTTTCTAATTCTATAAATTTTCAAACTAATAATTTTCCAAATTAAAAATAAAAGTGCAAAAACTTCAAAGAAAAGATAAAAATTAGAATATAACCAGTACCTAAGGGACAGATATAACCATATAACATGAAGCTAAGATTTTATTAAGGCACTGATGTGTATACTATAGACAAGAATTGGGGGAGTCAATTTTTATTTGAAATTCATAATTAACTCAAAATGTCTTCTCAAATTTAAACTGCCTGGGTATTTCAGGATTTTAGTTCACACATAATTATAACATAAACGTATATTGAAAATTACATAAAAACTATTAAAATACTATACTGATAGTGAAAGTTAAATCAAATTATATTCAGTTATCAGTGAATTAATGGATCTGAGAATTGTCCAGGTTTCAATAAGATAATTGACTCTTTTCCAATATAAAGAGCTAAACACTTCTTATTACATAAAATCATAATACATATAACAATATATTGTTATATAAACATAAATTTGCTAAATTTATGTTATTATGTTATATACACACAGATTACATAAAGTCATTGGGTTTAGATAAAGCAAGTGATACAAAAGAAAATAAAGGCAAGTTTCAACCCACCTCTTTTTTTAACAGATGGTGCCTGTTTTTTATCACTTGAGTAAGCAAGAGTAATTTTATTGTTCACATAGCTAACTTTCATTAGTTTCAAACTTTAGGTGATCTGATGATTCCTATATTAGTTATTAATGAATCACATGGTCTTGTTTAAAGCTATTTGAATTATGACCTACTAAGAATTCTGTTTCTTAATAGTTGAATGAAAAAGTTCTTGCAATTCAGAACAATAACCAAAACACTTACACTTTGTTTGCTGTGTGTCTTAGTCTGAATTCACCCACAATTTTTTATCTTCCAATGTTTGATTCAGTATTTACTATACAGAAGGTTAGGTTAGGAGGGACATGAAGTAAACTGAGTGTTAATCCTTCCCCAGCATCAAGTATATGTGAACCTGAATGCATTCATCCTTACTGCTTGTACTTAAATAACCTTAGCACGGGGTAGAAAGTGACTAATCCTTAGAAATTTGATGGCAGAGAAGGAAAACATTATTGGCTTTTTTTTGTACAACAGGCTATTCATATTTGAACCAGATACTAAGGAACAAGTGAAATTTGGTTGTAGGAGGAACACCTGGAAAGGTACCAAATTGAGAGGAAGGGAAACCAAGAGACTATCTAGAGTACAAGCAGGGAATGTGAGGGGTTTGCAAGGAATGATGTCAGAACTGTGGGCATGATTAGAAATGGTTCACACTGTACAAATGATTGCACAAAAACTGGATTCTTATAGTGCCCATTATATTAGATATTTGTTTGGGATCCTGAGTTGAAAACTTGGATTTGAAGTCGATGTTTGGACTGGGGATATGACTCAGTTCATAGAGTGCTTGCTTGTCAAACACAAGGACTCCAGCAATGCAAAAAGAAAAAACAACAACAACAACAACAACAAAAAACCTGAAAATGAAGTCTAGATGTTTGTGACCACTCTGTAGAGGACCCTGATTAGGAGGAACACAATACAGGCTCTTTCTGTTTAACTGAGCACTATTTAGTCTACTCATTTTTGAGTTAAACAAAGAGAATATCCTTTTGAAAATAACAAAAAAATCCTTTCTATATGTCAGTGTCAGTGGTAGAATTATATGAATAGGAGCTGCTTGAGACATATGAAAATAAACTAGAATTATGAATTATAATACTAGTGATGGTAACTCATTTATACTTATTCCTTACTAAAACCAGGGACTTATCTAAAGCATGTACATATATCAGCATAATTTACATTTACATTTACATTTACATTTACATTCCCCATTTTCCAAATCAGGAAAGTGAGGCAGAAAAGTTAACTTGCTCAAGATAACATAACTGGTATTTATTGGAACAGGTATTTGAAGCCAATAAGTCCATAATATTTTATAATGAGGCAAGAATTCACAAATATCTACCTAAACTCAATACCTAGCCAGTTGTGGTTTAAAATTAGAATATTTCAAGACAGCTTTCAAAAGCAAAATAAATAAGAACAGTGAAATTCAAGCAACTTCGTATAGAGTTTTTCACTGAAGAGAAGTGGAATTAGAAAACATATTTTTTTTATTTAAATAGAATTTCTTTTTTTAAAAAAAAATTTGGTTGTAGATGGACACAATACCTTTATTTTATTTATTTATTTTTATGTGCTGCTAAGGATTGAATCCAGTGCCTTACACATGCTAGGCAAGTGCTCTATCACTGAATCACAACCACAGCCCTTAAGTAGAATTTCTAAATGAACAATAGAGATCATTATTGAAAGAACGAGGACATGGAAATGAATAATATTATGCTTTTGCTATTTATTGTGCATTTATACTTTGATGTGATTATTCATGTTTAACGTCAATGTATACTGATTCTTCAAATTACTTATTAATGCCTTCCCATAAACTATCATCTATTTTAGATTCCAGTTACTCCAGTAAAAATGTTTTTCTACTACAGCCTTCAATATTCCTGGGTCTTCTGGGAAAGAAAGAATTTCTTCATTATAGAATGGTAGTCTGTCCCTTAAATAGGTGGAACACAGGCCTGTCACTGAGTCAGACATAGTGTGTTTGCATTCTACCAATCACAAACAGAATAATGTTTTCTGTGATTATAAACTTGATTTCCACCCAAGTCAAGAATTTCCATTTCCATTCAGTATCAGGGAAACAGTTCTTGCTCATTGAAGCATCTCTCAGTCATTTACATCTGAAGCTCAGTTAATTAGAATTTGCCCTCCTTTCCTATTTTTGAAGAACATGATGGCATAGGAACATTGGATCACCATTTACCCAAGGAGGTGTAGGTAGTGTAGGTCAAGTTCATTTTCATCTTTTCTTCTTGCTGACCTTTGCCAGAGATATTTCCAGCACCTCCAAGTTTCAAACACTCTATTCCTCTTCCCAAAATGAAGGATTCTTCTGATTCAATAGCCCCTTCAGCCTTATTTGTTTTCATCTAGTTAGAATCAGATGATCTCTTAGAATCACTCTAGGATATTGTGGGAAGCTCTGTTTTGCTTATCTGTCAAGATTCTTTGCTCTAACTTGTTTTGGTGCCATATTTGATAACTGGATGTTTGGTGATATCTACCTATCATTGAGAATTTTATCATTCTTCTTGGTAATACCTGCTCCAGCATCCCCATATTCCTTACCAATTCCTGTTTCTCAGTCAAATATGCTTCCTTTTGATTCATATTTTCTTCATTGAACATAGCTCTTTTTGGCCATTTTCACAATATTCATTATACCACATTTTTTAACCCAATTATTTTCTTTCATTCATCTGTTACTTCAAAATATACATCTTTTTATAAACATTTTTCACTTAATATAGTAAAATTATTACCAATATTTATTTAAATGTAACACTTTGAAAAAGTTCTATGTTCTTCACTGTATTTCATTGTATTTGTGCCTTTTGTGCTTTTTTTGCAGTGCTATTTTGTTATGCATGATATTTTATTAACAGTGTATTCATCTCTGAGTTTTTTTGTGTGTTACAAATTCTATTTGGCTGTTAAAAATATTTGTGTTTTTAGAATATAAATAACTTGGTCAATGATCTGTCATAGAAATATGTCTAAAGTAACTGAAATGATTGTGATCTGTTATGGCTGTGTATTTATCCAAACTCACTCATGGAACAAGACTTGAGCAATATGATGTCGTTTTTACAGATCTCTTCTTCCCTGACAAGCACTCTATGTAGATAAGGAAAATATTTCAAAATCCACATTAATTCTTTTAGACCAAATACCATGTAAGATATAAGTGGCCCTTTTTAATTCACAGTCCCAGATGCTTAACAATATAATAATGACAACTTTTTAACTGGCAAGAGAAGCTAAAATACTTTTTGGCCATATTTGAGACCAAGTAATATAATTTTTAAAAAGTGAAGTAGAATTTAAAATAACAATTACATGTTAGTTATATGTCACTGATTTATTATAATTTTCTGATTTTAATCTAGAGTTCTTTTAGAATGGACTGTCCTCTCCAACTCACAATGCATTTAACACAATCTTTGTTGCAGGTTACTTAGTTATAGAAAATCCATCAAGTAAGTTCACAAAATACTTTTTTCTTCTTTTGAATTTCAACTCCCAATCTTAATGTGTGGTTCCCTTTTTGTATGTTTGTTAGAAAAACCTCTAAGCTGGATATAAATCATAAAAGCATGACTAATTGCATGGTAACTGGAGAAATGCTCTCTCTCTCTCTGGGGTGAAGTCTGCATGTCTGTATTTTAGCTTGGGAAGTAATACGGGGATATTTAAACTCCTTGGGATTTAAAAACCATGTCATTATGAGAATGAGGTCACTGCAATATTTTATATCTTCTAAAACCTTGTAATGTATAAAATGTTTTCTGTATGACAAAGAGGTATTATGTGCTTTAGAATTCAATGATAACTTTATGCCCTTACATTTACTCAAAAAACCTTATTCATGAAAACAGTTAAATACTTCACTTAAAGTCACTGAAAAAAAATTGAAGGAATTTTGTCCTGTGAATACAAAGAAAATGAATGTAAAGAGGGCAAGTTAATTTCATAAGCATGACAGAGCAACTTTAAAGGTCTGTACTATATTTGGTTTTTAAAATGTCCCTTGTTCTTTACATGTTAATGGTACAGCCAGTGCCCAGGCTTAAGTGAAAGAATACATTCTAACAAGACTCCATTTTATACCTTTCTTTACATGGAGGCCAATAAGCAAGAAATCCTTCCTGCAACATGTTGAAGAGCTTTGCACAAACAACAACCTAAAGTTTCAGGAAGAATTTTCGGTATGTTACCAGCAGTTGTCACAACATTGCAAGACCTCCCGTCGTGTCATGTGTCACATTTCATGTCCATTTTAAGCATGCAGGGCCATGAAGGACTCTGGCCTTGATAATCAATACCCAATTACCAGGTTGATTGTTTGGATAGTAATGTTACACTGGGTGGCCTCTGGTGCAACCTGATCAGAATTATTCACCTACTGTGTCAGGAAAAGGTGCTCATCTTCAGACCTCCCCCTCAATGGCAGCCTGGCCTCTTTTCTTCCATCTAGGCGTAGATGCAAACCTAGAGCAATGTGTTCATTAGTTTTTGTTTGCATGTGAGGTTTAGGTCATATGGTAAGTCTAGTTTTACATTTAAAAAATTGGTTTCAATATAGCACTAAATTATTCCATTTTTATTTGCCTGCTTAGAGTACATTAACAGTTCAGAAGAATATGAGAGCAGAACCTGATGCTTCTATAAACTATAAAAATAATATTGTTTCTAGAACTATTCTAAAATTAAAAAAAAAATAAGTAATGGCCTGTATACAAGGCCTATTTTTAAGTAACTATGGAATAAATGCTGTATTATTATGGGGACATGTAAAACTAAGAACTTATCACTTTAAAACTTTTTGAAAGTTGGGAATCATTATATTGTTTTTAGCATTTTTTATATCTACAGAACTGAAATTATTTAAAGATAGGTAGATACCAAATCTTTACGCTATTTTGAGACTTGTAAGTATCTAACCTTAGATGATTATTTACTATTATAAAAGTAAAATGAATTTCTGTCACCGAAGTCTCTATTTCTTTTTGTTTTCTCATGAGTACCTTAGTGTGTGAACTTACAAAATACAGATACAAATAATTGGCTTAAATAATTCAGGATTATAATATTTCAGTCTCTCAGGGAATAATAACAAAAGTGTGAGAAGATTAATGGAATTTCCTGCAGCTTTTTTGTTATGCTTCTTAAGTAATATTGGTTTGGACTTAACAAAATCAAGGGAACCATAAAACTTTTCTTAGCATTTATACAATGAGAACTCTCAATTTTTCAGGAAAAAAAGTATAATTTTGCTAGAATAGAAGTGAATATAATTACATTATGTATGGCTGAGTAGATGAAAAGTTTTATTACCAATAGCATTCACATATTGTGAAAGTTTCCAGTTTAACTTTTTTTTGGAGACCATGGTTTTCAAAAACAAACAAACATTTATATTATTTTTATCCTAATGCTTTTTCATTTAAAGCAAGATTATTATACTGTAATAAGCAAATGCATATTTGATGCAGATTTTAACTCAGATCGTATTCACTTATATCTTAAACATTACAAGCTCCTGTTATAATGATAGATATTTTATTTGGCATGTTGATATATATCAATTCAGATGTTTTATTTGGCATGTTGATATATTTCAATTGAACACTTACCATTCAAGTGACTTTGGACAAATTAAACTGTGCCTCAACTCTGTGCCTTTATAAAATATCTACCTCTCTGAATTGTGGTCACTAAAATGATTGAATGTATGCAATATTATGAACAATGACTGGTACAAGTTTTAGCTATTAAGATAATTTCTACCACAAGGAATAAAATATTATGACAAAAACTGTAAACATATATTTAAAAAATTGCAAACACACTGTGTCATGAGGTAGGTTTGCATAAAGAAATGAAGAACAGCAGGACAGCTGGGCATTGTGGTACTCACCTGTAATCCCAGCAGTTCAGGAGGCTGAAGCAGAAGGATCATGAGTTCAAAGCCAGCCTGAGCAACTTAGCAAGGTCTGAAGCAACTCAGCAAGACTCTGTCTCTAAATAAAATGTAAAAATGGGCGGTGGTTGTGGCTCAGTGGTTAAGCACCCCTGGGATCAATACCCTGTACTGCAAAAAAAGAAAAGAAAGAAAGAAATGAAGATCAACTCAATATTAAAGAAGACTTCATAAAAAAGGTGAGCTTTAAGATGAACTGTAGGATGAGCAGAAGAGCAATGGGGAAACTACTCCAGAGAGTGAGTGGAGTCAAAATCTCAGGGAGGCAGAGCAGTGTACTTGCTGTGATCTCAAGGGAACAGAGGACACAGTAGGAAAAAGAGCTGCTTGGGAAAGATCATGGAGTCCCCATGTGCTGTAATAGGAACAGGAACACTATCCAAACAGCCTGGTAACTGGGCATTGGTGATCAAGGACAGAGTCACTTTGTAAGTGGAAATTTCTTTGTGAAATAATTGCAAAATATAAGTACCACTTTTCAATTTCCAGCACCCCTTTCTTTCCTCCTCTTTACATACTCCCAAAGCCTTGACACAAGGAAGTTCTTCTAGGTCTCTTCATTTAGTTAAAAAAAAATTTAGGGGGTTGTGGGTGTAGCTAGTGGTACGATGTGCTTTCCTAGATTGTGTGAGGCCCTGGGTTCAATGCCAGCACTGAAAACAACAACAACAACTTTGAAACCAGCAGTGCCAGAACATCAGAGTCCAACGGCTTCCACTATCCCTCTTTTTTGACACATGGTCACAAGCAAACAATCATCCAGTTCATCTTTTTAGGGAAAAATGAGAAAGGAGAATCATTGATTTAAAAGATATACTTTATAAAAATGTTGAAAAATGTAAAAACACATATTTTAACATTTATTAAGGAATTTGGCAAGCTAAGGATTCTAGAATGGAAAACCACAAATTTCATAAATGTAAATCATCAGCTCAACAAAATAATGCATATTTTCTTGCAACAGCTTTCTTAAAGATGCTCGTATTACAAAGAGCAAGGTAGATAATATCATGGTTTTTTAACCAAATGTCAATAAAGATCTTCTTGACCTTTTGTCTGTGTCTGATAATTCTTTTTTTTTTTTTAGAAAAAACATTTTTTAAAATACATTTTAAGTTGTTGAAGGACCTTTATTTTATTTACTTATATGTGGAGCTGAGGACCGAACCCAGTGCCTCACACATGCTACGCAAGCACTCTACCACTGAGCCACAACCCTAGCCACTGTGTCTGATAATTCTTAATAGCATCTTTGCATTCCATTATCAATTTAACAGTGCCTACTGAGCACAGGAATTGACCTTTGGCATCCTCTCAAACTGACCAATGTTATACCAATTAATAGGCATGAAATCACACTGCCCAAGGAGGAAAAACAAAAAATAAATCATTGAACTCCCTTCGTTTTACTAAGTAGACATTAAAATATTAAATAAAAGTCAGTGTGTACTTGATGAAACCATGAATAACATAGGACAGGGTCACTAGGTTGGTTGCCACATCTTGGGTCTTCCCAAAGTGCAAAGAAATTATCTCAACAGAGGGCAATAAACCAACTGATCAACATCATTCAGTTAATTAACATTAACTTATAAAGCTCAGGTAAACTTATTAGTGTTCATTTGATCTTGCTCTCACACGACATAGGTGTTTTAAATTTAAAAATGAAAAAAGGTTTAAAGAATTATATTTTACTGTGGTATCTCTCATGTACTTCTGATAAATGTAATTTTTGCAATGACTTTATTTCACAGGAATTACCAAAATTTCTTCAGGATCTTTCTTCAACAGATGCTGATCTCCCTTGGAATAGAGCAAAAAATCGCTTTCCAAACATAAAACCATGTATGTATGTATGTGCCCTTATTGTTCCTGGTATAGCTATGAAGTGTTATAAAATGTTTACCACTTTAACTTTTTGTATTTCTTTAATGTCTTATTCATATTAAGTGAATTATATAGCAATGTGTCTCATTAATAATGACTTTCAAATTGTATCTTTTGCTTTGTTCACATTTATTGAAGTTAATATATGTCGTTTTCAGCTTATTCACAAAAGGTTCACTTTTGCAGGTGTGAGAAACTGTAGATCTAATGGTTTCTTAGCTTTGTAATTTAACCCAAGTAAGGAACATGTTTTACATCTTCCTACAGACCCAGTCTCAAATGAAAAGAGAAAATTCAAACTTTGTACATTAGTTTCCCTCAAGAGCATAGCCCTATGGGACATAAAAAATGCATCACAAAGTACTAATTGAACATCACAGTAAATGTATGCTTACCAAAACTGGTTTTACAAAGGAGGAAGAGGTGTGCTTTACCAAAATGTATCTGTGTTTTTAAATCAATAAGGAAAGAAACAGTATTATTGCTTTAAGAATTAGCACTGGTATAAAGGGAAATGTGTAAAATTCCTCTGTTACTAATAATTGTGTTTAAATTTTATTTTTTAACAGGTGGTCCTACTCTCAACATTCTGATCCAAAATATTTTATACTAAGAAATTAAGTGATGTTTTTGATACTCTGAAAATTTACTTCAAAATAGAGTTTTAAAATATTCTTTATTTTAAAGTTTATATATGTATACACATACATACATATATATTCTATTTTTATGGCTTTCCAAATACATTGTGAAAATTTGTATACTTAGAAATTGAACTTTTCTATCTAGAAATTCATGGACTTAGAGAAGGATATAATCATAGAATATAAGTCATAAAAGATTGGATATGAAGAAACAAACCAAATTCTGATATTCTAGAACCAGAGGATAACTTACATGAAGGAAATAGATCTAGGGAAACATGATACAGGAGGTAGTAATCTAATGCCACCTGTTAATTCCTAAGAACCAGATGAAGATGAAAATGAAAATAGCTTTCACCACCTAAAATCCTTTCTACAACAAAACTAATCATAAGCAATGACTTAATGAGCAAGATGACAAATAATACTTTATTATAGGAAATAAGGACTATTAGTAATACATCTCTAAATTTCCAAAATCGTGACCTTTCTCAACATCTTTTGTTCTCCCTTTCAGAGAGTTAACCTGGGTTGGATACGTCATAAGGTTAAAGGAGAATCCCATGTGTGTTTTTTTAATGTATATGTATTTTTTAGTTGTAGATGGGCACAATACCTTTATTTTATTTATTTTTATATGGTATCGAGGATTGAACCCAGTGCCTCACACGTGCTAGGCACATGCTGTACCACTGAGCTACAGCCCCAGCCCAATCCCATGTTTTTATATTTATCTGCACTAAATTTCCTCCAGACTACTTGTTTCATGCTTATTCAGTATTGTTCTATGAAAACAAATATCTAAAGACAGTTACTGTGGTGTTATGGAACTGCGGGCCGCTGGGTTGAACCAGGGCCACCACTGCAGTCCTTGCATGCTGGTCCTTGTGATTTGCCACAAAGAATTCGAGCGAAACATAGAGTATTAAGCAAAAGTTCAATAGAGATCATGAAAGGAGAGGGTTCTTTACAGCAGAGGGACTGCATGGACCCCCTCAAAGAGAGAATGTTGTGTACTCGCAGAGCTGGCTGGAGTTGTTAAGGAAACTAAGTCCTTTGTTCTTGCCTTAATTTCCCTGTGTCCCCTAAATTAGTTTATTACCTTTTGGATAGTGCCCAGCAACTTCCTTGGTGAGGGCCTGGATATTCTGGTTGACAGGTGGCTGTGACAGAGTTGGTTGCAAGAGATAATGATGGTACTTATCTGAAAACTGTAATTCCTCTTGAGGAGTTATAATTAGCTGAAACTGAGGGCCTTGATATACCATACCCCAATTTTCTGATATTTGTCTATTTTAGTTGGAGCTCCACGATTTTAAGTAATAATTCCCTCAAGGGATTATAGTTCTCTTCAGCCTGGGGAAGGTTAGGCATTCTGGATCTCATTTCCAATGCTTGCCTGTTCAGATAAGTTTCCCCACAGTTTTAGTTTTACAGCTCCTAGATTCTTCCTGGTACACAGAACAAATATCTGTCTGTCATTGTCCTTTCCATCTACCCACCTGTTTACAGCTAATGAACCTACCTAACAGTGGAATAGTTAGTATTTATTTCTAATTATATTTATTGTATGGGGCAGACTTAATTTATACCAATACATGTAACAAGTAATTCAAATATCTTACCTAGTTCCAAGGGCTGCCTAATTTAAAGCATGTAAAACTCAAGATCTTATATTTTTAAAATGTGAGTTTTCAGTCTTCTAAGATCTCAATGTGTTATTATGTAGATTCCCATTGTAGCCATAAGAAAGGTCAGTTTCAGCTTATTACTTACAGGATGGGAAGGGAATGAAAGTGGTTGATGGAGCTCAACAACAACCTCAAAACCATAAAAAGGACTGAGGAGTACGACCACCCCAACTCTCCACATCTGAGGCTAAGACAAAAAATAATCAGACTCCCTGGAGTGTGATCCTCTTATCTACTAACCACATTAGTGATTATGAGCATGTTGTGTAATGGTCTCTACACCAAAAAGTTATAGTGAGGATTAGTTGAAATGATATGTAAAGTCAGTTTGCTCAGTACTGGTACACAGGAAGCACTCAATGTTAGTTTATAAGATCAATTAAAATCTGCAAACTTTCTGGGAGAAAAAGATTAAGTCACAGGCCTTTAGCATCTGCAGTCTGGAGATAACAAACTCACTTCCCTAGCCTGATTTAGAAACCAAACTGAAATGTGATAGCCACCTCTATAGGTGAGACGCCCCTGTTTCTCTCCTCTCTCTCTCTCTCTCTCTATCTCTCTCTCTCTCTCTTTCTCTCTCTCTCTCTCTCTCTCTCTCTCTCTCTCTCTCCTTCTCTCTCTCTCTCTCTCTCTCTCTCTCTCTCTCTCTCTCTCTCACACACACACACACACACACACATAGGCAGCAATCAAGATGTTTTGATTGAATTATTCTCCCATGGTGCTTGCAGAGACCCCCATAAAGATGAAGAAACATCCTTCCCTGCAGGGAAGGAATACATTTCCATAGAAAGAATTTTAACTTGAGGCAGCTAAGTGATATTCTTTGTTTCATCTGAGTAATGTGGGAAGTAGAATTTCAAATATCACAGTGCATTTTAGAAGATATTAGCTTACAGGGCTTTAAGATACCAGAATTAGCATCACATATTTGGAGAAGAGATATCCAACTCTCTGTTTGACAGGACACTATGACCTTAATATTCCAACACTGTGAGGAAAAGTTTTGCTTGTTGTTGACTCAGCTAGTTGTAAACAGGCATATCAAGTGAATAGAAACACGATGGTATCCCTTCCTGAGTTACAAGACTACGTGCAGTGTCATTAAAATAATGAGATCATGCAAAATTCAGTGTTGGGGAGACGTGAATCATTTGCAGAAATTTGTATAAATTCCCTGTCAATAAATTTGATTACATTGGATATGTAATGATGATTTCTGACAATATGGCTAAATCACCTTAACATACAGTGTATATACTCAAGTTATGAGAACATGTGTTCAGTGTTTCCTATTAACTTTCATATAAGTTTTCCTCAAGAGGATTATACAAAATAAATATAACTGTTAGAGTTGAGGTAACTAACAATCAGAGAAGCTAAGTAGTTCACCCAATAACCTATGTATATAGGTAGATCATCTAGAATTCAAACCCAATCTCCTTTGCCCATTTTTCTTCCATGAAAACAACTTCCAAAATATTTTGTAATTGATATTTTATGCCATGTCTATGTTTAGTTAAAATTTTCATTATGGTAATTTTGATTATATCACTTGATAAAAGTTATCAGGAAAAAATAATTTCTGATGCTTTGAAGAAAATTAATGGGTAACTAATTTTATAAGATCTTAAAATATTCTGAAGAATGATAATTAGAAATTTCGTATTAAAGAATAGACAGAATAATTAATGGGAAAGAATAAATGGTCTAAAATACATAGAGAAATCTAATGCACAATGAAAATAGACAAAATACACAGAAAAATCTAATGACAATGAAAGTGTCATTAGACATTTGAATTGGGAAATGATGGAATGTTAAAAAATTTAGACTGTATGTTCTTCCAAATAACAAAAAACAAATGATAAAAGACGTGTGTGTGTGTGTGTGTGTGTGTGTGTGTGTATTGCCATCACATTCCTTAAAAAAATTTCCCAGTAGATGAAAGATTGAAATATTTAAAAGTAAACCAGAAAAATTCATTAAAGTTTCAGGATAAACTACATAAATTTTGTATAAATAAGAATATTTGGTATTTCAAACAACTTGATGAATGATACATAATCCAGAAGCCATAATTTAGAAAATTAGAAAATTGATTACATAATAATATAAATTTTATCTATGGCAAAATAGAGTCAAACACAAATTATAAAGAAGAAAAATTTTTATGTTTTTATTAGTGCTTTGTAGTTATACATAACAATAGTGTTCATTTTGGTATACCATACATGAATCGAATATAATTTGCTCCATTTCAATTCCCAGACCTTCTGCTTTGCTTTCCCTCTTCCCTTAACAGCTTCCTTTCCTCTATTCTACCGGTTTTCCTCTAAGAAAATTTTAATACATGTAACAAAAGTATTTTATGTATATAGGGAGTATAAAACATTTTTAAATTGAAAAATGAGAAAATATTAAATATTAAACTTGAATATTAAATATTAAAAATAGAATAGAAAACAACCAATAAGAATAAGCAAAAAACTCAATTTCAGTCATTTAAATAAATTAAATACCATGAAACATCACTGTGTATCTATCAAAAGAATATAAATGAAAATGGTTAATATTTTGTGATAGAAGGATTACCTAAACACTTGTTCACATTTGAATTGATTAAAGTATAGAAGAACATGGCAGTATCTTTCAAAATTTGAGAGGCACATATATACTTTGAGAATTTTACTCCTGGTAATGTTTTCTATAAACATAATGCAACACATATGCAAAAAGTTCAATTATGTCTTTTCAGCATTTTATAATAACAAGTGAGATCAATATAAACCATGATAAAGAGTTAAATAAGTGTATGAGATTCAAATAATGAAATACAGTATGTCTGTTAAAATAATGAGCTAGGTATATTTATGCTTATATGGAAAGATTAGGCAAATGGAAAAAGTAATCTGTGGAACAGGGTGTATATCACACCATTTGTAGTTAATTTTCTGAGAATATATTTAGGAAATTTTGAAAATATATACAAGCACAGATTAATAGTCATTATCTCTGGGTAGTAAAAATATGGGACTTACTGTAATTTTATACTTATATGTAAAGTTGTGATATTATATGAACTTTTTTTCTTTCTTTTTTTCTTTTTTTGTGTGTGATGGGATCTCATGAAATTGTCCAGGCGGGCTTAATACCAGCAGCTCGGGAAGCTGAGGCAGGAGGAACAGAGGTTTAAAGCCAGCCTCAGCAATTTAGCATGGCCCTGGGCAACTTATTGAGACCCTGTCTCAAAATAAAAATTAAAAAGGGCTTGGATGGGGCTCAGTGGTAGAGCACCCCTGGCTTCAATCCTCCCTACCAAAAGAAAAATTGCTCAGGCTGACCCAGAACATGTGATCTCCCTACCTCAGCCTACAGAGTAGCAGAGATTACAGGCATATGTCCCTTGCTTCATGAACTCTTATATTACATTCATAGTAAAAAGGTAGGGGCAATTTAAAAAGTCAATTAGCATTGATTTCTTAAATTTTCTTTTTAGATAATAATAACAGAGTGAAGTTGATAGCTGATGCTAGTATTCCAGGATCAGATTACATTAATGCCAGCTATGTTTCTGTAAGTTGATATATTTATTTATTTTATATTTTTTATAAAGTATAAATACTGAAATTGAATTTTCTTTCCAACTATTAAAAAAAAATTCCTCACGAATTCTATGACCCTTAATGTGCCAGTTACCTATAACACTATGTAGCCACCATTTTATAGATGGAAATGAATGTGGAGGCTCATATTAGATTTCCATTTATCAATAATCATTTCACTATTTTGATGGACATACAACTTGATATTACATACTCCTGGTCTTTTCACTATCTCATAAATCTTGTTAATGTATTCTCTTACATAAGGTCTGATGACTTCTCTTTCAGTGAAAAATTAGTCAAATGGGCAGTCATTTCCATACAACATAAAAACCTATTATGTACTTTTTTCCTTCTAGATTTGCAGTCCTTCAAGTGGGTAATGATGTCCTATTCTTTCTATACTCAGCTACTTGTAGAATGGATACTCTATTGTGGCTACCCAATGAGTGTATCATGAATGAATCCACTTGTGGAGAATTGACATACTTGATGTACTCTCTTGCATGTTGTACATAATACATGCATAATAGATTGGATTGAAAGTTGAATGAAACTGAATTTTCTCTCCCTTTCTCTTTGACTCTTTTGTTCCATCAGTACTCATCACCAGCATAGGCACCCAAGACCTCCACTTGGTTCACAAAATTCATGGAATTAGAGTGGGACTGGTAGTGCCCTTCTAGTCATTTAATTTGCCGTTCATCTCAGAAAATTAAATGCTATCCTTTCTTTGCATTGATTCATCCACTTTCTCCTTAGGCAGATGATTATATCTCTAAAATTATCTATTATACATGTATTTTTTAAAGCTAAAATATGTCTCCTTACATTTTCACTGACTGGCTTCAATTCTGATACATACTAAGGCTAATTATCATCACAGGAACCTACAGATACTTGAGGATTTGCTCTGATGTCCAAACTTTCCATAGGTTTTTATTCTTTTCTAATTAGTGAGTCTTTTCACCCAGGCCTCCCACTTCCTTCAGGTCCTTCTGCTATGATGCTCTGTCCCTTCACAAGTATTGGACATTCCTGTTTCTGTCCTCTCTCTTATTCCTTATGAGCCAGTGTGATGGGAGAGGAAAAGAATTCACTCTAATTCTATGGTTGATAATTACTCCAAAATTACAGTCATATAATGGGCCCTATTTTTGAAGGAGTGAATAATAGGAGAATTTTAGGCTTCTTAAAAGGGTAAGTAAGGGAGGGTTAAAGAAGGGTATGTCAACTTTGAATTTCATCCTATGTTTATACTAGAACTTTAAATCTCCATTGAAATAGCCACATGAATGTATTATTACAATAACGTTTACTTATTAATTTATAATTGGTTCTTTTGAAAGTGTAATTCTTTAAGTGTTTTGCCAAAATTTTATGCTTACTAATTTTTGTTTTAGGTTAACTCTAGTGCATTTTAAAGTTTTGCTTTGATTTACATAATCATGCCTATATATAAATTCAGATATTTACATTTAATCACTGCTCTAATAATCTAATGTTTTGTGATGCTAAACAATAGGGAAAAGGCAACCGATGGTATCAATATCTATTGATATGTACCACATTTTTGTTCATCAATAGTTAAAAACAAATCAATAGCTCATATTCTTTAATATTCTACCAGATATGGGATAACTAACAGTATAGAATATGAATATGACTGAACAAAAACCAGACGATTTTAGTAGGTGTAACTGATCTACACAGATTACATAAGAAAATTAATATTTATTAACACCCAGTGTTTCTTCTAAGTATTATAAGTCATTAACAGGCAGTCATAAGCAAATGATGCTGTGGTATGAGCAATAAGCCAGAAAACCTGCTGATACATATTCCTCTATAATCAGTGATGTTATAATAAGTCTTACAAAAAGTAACTATATATAACACATGTATAATGATATGCATAATCATAATTCAGCTGCATGGTAAGCAGACCAAGATGGAGCACACTTCCTGTGAAGGGAGATTTCTGTACTTGTGGGAAGTATATCATATTGCTCTTACAATACCCTCCAAGGAACTATCCTTTGCTAGGAATGCCAGGAACAATGAGACTAGACATGATGATGATGCTGTAGTGGCCTTCCCTTCTCCACCTTCAAATTCACACTGTCTTCACCTCAGAAAGCACATCTGACACCTTGATTACTGGCTTGGTTACCTTAGCACCTCCATCTGAAAGTTTATGAACTCTTGTTCTAGAAGAAAAGAGGCCAAATTCAGATGGATTCTGGGTTCCTATTTCTTTGGAAGCTAGGGGCAGAGGAAAGATAATTATTAAGGGAGGTAGGAAAGAAAGCAAAGTAACTAGTGTCTATCTAGAAAATCGAAAAACTGAAGTTGGGAGAAGGGGAAAGGGAAGACCAGTCAGTGACCTGAGGAAGTACTTCAGGCAGGGTCTACAGCTAGGCTTGTGTGCCAGTTCCTGCATTCCTCTGCCCTTAACCTTTCTTGAAATTTGTGCTTCTGGAGCCAAAATCATGATGAAGGATAAACTTATAGAGATGGAACAAGAAGAGAGATTACAGCCCCAGAAGTAACTACTAACAGTACAAATGAGTTTCAGACTGTTTTCAAGAAAGCCGATAGTGAAAATATATTTCTAGGGGCAAGAGGAAGGCCCTGAATCCTTCAAAATGGCCTCTTATCACTATGTTCACATCATAGAATCATCACCACCAACAGATGTAGCTTCTCTACACTCTGAATTGCAGGTTTCACATTGTCTCACAAGATCTTTCTTAACACATCAGTAGACTCTGATATTTCTTCAGCTCTGCTCTGAACTACAGTCCATTTAATTCTATCGTATTTTCGGTTTTTTCCATTCCAATCCAACTTCACTTTCTTTCTGCTCAGTTGAAGTTTTGATGCTCCTCTGTTTTGTTTCCTCCATTGTATATGCTGTCCACTGTTGAATTTTACCTCTTTTAGTCTAAGTCCTTTGATAAATCCATAACCTTGGTTATATAACTGTTTGTGGATTATCCTCTGTGCTCCTAGATGTGAGTGGAGAAAAACTCTTGACCTCACCAATATGTGTCACTTCAAACTCAGGGCCACTAACTGCAGAAATATTTTTAAGCATGTTACAGTCCCCGAATCCTTTCTGACTCCATCCTTTCCGAACTATCACACTCCTCTCACCCCCAACACTTCCCACATTTTTACCTACATCTGATGTCCTTTTCATTTTATGTATAAAATGGAAGTAATTAAAATTTTCCTACCTGTCTGCATTTATGTCCATACACCCCATCTTTCCTCTATGGCCAGTGGATGAGCTGTCTTATCTGTCTACCAGTAACAGCCTATCCCTTGTCTCTCAAGAATGTTGGTTGAGGAATTTTCTCTTTTCTGTCCCATTATTATATTCTTCCAGCAGGCAAGCATTGTCATTTATGCCATCTTAAAAAGAAATTGATATCACAGCTCTCCCTCACTATTTTTCTGTTGTTCTGTGTCCTATTTACATTAGAATCTCTTGAAGAATTATCTCTACTTACTCCAATTCCTTTTTCTTCTTACCTGTTCAACCCACTCAAATTAGGCTTCAAAGCTAAGCAAACACAACACTGAAAGTGCTATTTTCAGGGTCACCATTAACTATTCAAAAGACTAACACCCTGTCAGTCCCTACTTTCTCTGACCTATTAGCATCTCTGACCCTTCATCTTAATCCCTGTTTTTCTCTCATCTACTCTGACCTCCAAGCATTGAAATGATCTAGAGAGAAATCCTCAAATTTAAAATTTCCAAACTCATTTCATTGATGACCTCATCAATCCTCATGATCAGTGTGCTAATTACTTCAAATTTATCTTTCTACTTTGAAATTCTACCTGAATTCCACATCCATATGCCTAATGGCTATCATGGCATTCTCAATGTCTAATACCTAATGTCCAATGTGAATTCCTGGTTTTCCCTATAAATATGCTCTTTCTGAAATCTCCCTCATCTTCTTTTGGAGTCATTATTGATTAATCTAGTTCTTTCTTGCTTGATACCCAATCTGTCAGCAAATCCCTTACAGTATCTCAGATTGTGAGGCTAAAAGTAGATTTTGAAAAATTTTAGTATTTAAGAGTATTTAGCATTTAAAAAAAATGAAGTATGTTAAGTCACTAGTATATTTAGGTCTTCACTAATATATTTTTCAGGTATTCATCAAAAATGAAAAATACCATATCAACGTAAACATTGATCCAGTGTATGTGATTATTTCCTTCCAGGGCTACTTGTGTCCAAATGAATTTATTGCTACACAAGGCCCATTACCAGGAACAGTTGGAGATTTTTGGAGAATGGTGTGGGAAACCAGAGCAAAAACATTAGTAATGCTAACACAGTGTTTTGAAAAAGGGCGGGTAAGTTATATAAAAATCTTTTTGCAAAATGTTATTTTACAATTGTTTTAATATGTGTGAATATTTCAGCTAGTACTGTGAGTCATCAATAATTTAGATGTCTGTGAAGCAGTTTTAACTCAGTAGTGGTAAATGTTATGCGTATATATATGTATATATATATAACATATATATATAATAATGACATATATTAACACACATAGTATATATATCATTACAACACATATAGATATATATAACAATGACATTTATGACTGGTGATTTTTTCTGAATGCAGATAAGATGCCATCAGTATTGGCCAGAGGACAACAAACCTGTTACCGTCTTTGGAGATATAGTGATTACAAAGCTTATGGAGGATGTTCAAATAGATTGGACCATCAGGGATTTGAAAATTGAAAGGGTAAAAGAGAGGGGGAGGGAACATGTATAAAATATGAATGATCTAAAGGAAATTTAATTTCTAGAACTATCACTTGAAAAATACCTATATATTTAACAATGTTTTCCACTGTTTTCTAAACAGAAGTTTTAAATTGATATCTGACTTCAGTATCTATAGCACTGTGTTTCATTCCAAATCACGTTTAAAGTGTATATTAAGTAATTAACATTAAATTCTTAGGTTGACAAAAACAGAAAAAGAAAAAAAAACTACTAAGTCACTGGTTTTTGATGAAGAAACTGTGTAGGCTATGATGGCAGTTCCCCACATCACTTTCTAAATCCTAATGACTTAATTTTGTATTTAATCTAGAACCAGTATAGAAGAGTTAGTGCAGGGTCCCACTATGTTGATTCATATGCCCAGACACACAGAAAATAATATAATGATCTTTTTATTTTCTGACAGTGCTTGCCTGTCAAGCATAAGAACCTGTGTTCAATCCTTAGCACCACAAAAAAAAGAGAAAGTTTCAAAATCTGCTATTCAAACTATATTTGAATATTAATACTCTATAGGAGGATTGGTTTGCAAACTTTTTTATCGTTACCATACCATTCATACCAACAGACAATTCTCTTTATTGCAACAATAAAAAATAAGAAATAATGAAAAGAGAAT
This sequence comes from Sciurus carolinensis, assembly GCF_902686445.1. Lineage (NCBI taxonomy): Eukaryota > Metazoa > Chordata > Mammalia > Rodentia > Sciuridae > Sciurus > Sciurus carolinensis. The sequence continues at coordinate 138,430,126 of NC_062216.1, forward strand.
CTGTTCTGTTTTGATAAATAGTCATTTTTATAAGCTCACCTCCAAAAGCTAAGGCATTGATTGTCTTCAACCTTCATACAGAACTTAAATAATTTTATTATTCATAAATCTGTTGCTTTGTCTAGCATGGGGATTACATGACAGTTCGACAGTGTAATTTTACTGGTTGGCCTGAACATGGAGTTCCTGAAAACAGTACCCCTCTAATTCACTTTGTGAAGTTGGTTCGAGCAAGCAGAGCACATGACACCACACCTATGATTGTTCATTGCAGGTAAGAAAGATTCAGAGAAACCCTCTCTTAAATCCTGGGATTGGCATTGAAACCCAAAGTGGACTTTTTATTATCATGATACCAAGTTGTATATCTGATCTTTCATTATATCAGTTGCCCTTATTCTACTATCATCATTTATTTGTAGAAGAAATTTTCTAGTTTTTTTGAACTACAAGGAATGAATCAGGAAAAATAAAGTTTAAAATAAAATAAAATTAACTGATCAATTTAAGTATGGTTCCAGATTTTTATAAAACTTTAACTACTCAGATCTTTTTTTAAATGAGGTCTTTAAACATGGTTAATCAACCATGGCTATAAATTGATTTTTTTTCTCATGATTTTCATTGGTATGTAATTTTATTGTTACAAATAAAATGCAAGTCTGTTTAGCATTCAAAACTTTTCTAGACACATGGTTGTAATTTACGTTTTCTAACCTAATATACCTAAGTCAATCTTAATTTGAGTCTTTTTAACAAGTAGAGTTTAGAGATTGGGAAGAAAAGTGGGTGATAATACAATGTATTATGATTCCATTTACAAAAAATACCTGGAACAGATAAATTTACAGAAACAGAAAGTAGTGTAGTTACCTGCAAAAGGATAGAGAGGGAGTTATTTTCTCAGAGTCTGGGTTGATGAAAAAATTCTGAAAATGGATAGTGGCCATGGTTGCATAACACTGAGAATGTACTTAATATCACTGAATTGTACATTTAAAATTTGTTAAAATTTTATTTATTCTTTGTAGATTTTACAAAGAATATTTGTATTCTTTACAAAGAATATTTATTCTTGTAGAAGAAAATTTCTTCTACAAATAAATGATGATAGTAGAATAAATTGTTAAAAAGGCTTATGTTGTCTATCTTTTAAGCATTAAAGGACATTTTTGTCAATATATTTAGGTGGTTGTTTTTGTTCTTTTTGTGTGCATGTGTGTGTGTCTTTGTGGTGCTGGGAACTGAACGCAGGGCCTTGTGCTTGCAAGGCAAGCACTCAACCAACAGAGCTATATCCCCAGCCCATAATATATTTTAATAGTTTTTAACAGTACGTTATAATTAATTTGGTTGAATATATAAGAAAAAGTAAATTCATTGGATATTCAAACCTTTTTTTAGTGGAAGAACTCAATATGTAACTTAAATGATTATGCAAGTTTCATGAATTTTTTGAATTTTTTATAAGAGTAAAACATAAATGTTTGCATTTTATGAAATATGTGAACAATATCTATATTTATAAAGCATATAAAATAAAAAGTAAAAACTTAATGCTTACCCTCCCAATTTAATTCTTCTCCATATATATAAAATTTTTAACAGAATAGTATATAGCATACATAGTATAAAAGGTTTGCTTTCAGAATCAGTGATTGGTTTTATGCTGTCATCATTGATAATTAAATCTTTAATGAGCAATAAATAAAGCTAACAAAGCTGCCTTTGTACCTTCTTCAAATCTTGTGTACATACTGCCATTGACACTAAAAATCATTGAAAAAGAAAAGTACCATTTCTAGTTTAAGCATCCAGAAGAATAGCATCTCCTCCTTTGTGATTTAAATAACTAAAATAAAAGAAAAAACATGCCCAGATTAATGATCATCCTTTTTTTTCTTTTAGGATTTTATTTTGAAATGATTTTAGATTTATAGAAAAGCTCCACATATCCTTCACCTTGATTTTCTGTTACTAGTTTACTGCATTGGTTACATTCTTTTTTTTCCATTTCTCCCACCCTCCTCCCTCACTTCATCCCTTCCTCTCTTCCCTTGCCCTTTCCTTCTTTCCTTTTCCCTTATCCCATTCACACATTTCCCATGGAACTGTTTGAGAGTAAATTACAAACTTGATACTTCTTTACCTCTAAATATCATTTTCAAATTGTCTATTAATCATTTCCAACTTCTCATAGCAACTTTAAACTTCCCCTACAGCGTCCAATTCAACATGGCAAACTGAATAACTAAAAAATTCTAAAAGTTTGATATATCCAGAATAGGACACTTGATTCTATCTCCAAACTCCTCCTGGTTGTCCTAGTGTTGGTAAAAAATCAAGTCCCTCTGCTTTGGTCCAATGAGCCCTAAAGTCATCCTTAACCCTCCTCTTGCTCACCCACATTCCACATCCCACATTCTTCCAGCCCACCAAGTCCTCTCATCCCTGGGCACCTCTCCCCTCCCCATTGTACCCTCAGCTGTCTATTCTCCTTGTTTCTACAACATACAGACCAGGTTCTCACTCAGATCTCTTTTCATTCTCAACTTCAGGCTCCAGTGGTCCTTTCTGCCATACCTCCCTGGTCTGCTCCCCAACCTTATGTAAATTTATTTCCAATATCACATTATCAGAGCCGCTTTGTCTGATTACCCTATTCAGCCCTATCAACCTCTTATCTCCTTAACTTGGTTTGTCTTTCTTCACAGTGCTTGTGACCACCAACCACCTTCTTTGCCTGTGTTTATTTGTGTACCATTGTCCTCCAGAATATAAGCTCCACACTTGTGGGCACTTTGTATTGCTTACTACTATAAACTCAGATGCCTAGAAGGGTGTCTGGCTCCCAAAATGTATTGAGTAATGTAACAACTGATTACTCTGTTTAGGCATGCTATCATCATAAATTTTATGTTGTAATACTCATAAGTTTTTATGTTGAATAATAGGAAATTACTGATATTTGACTCTTACCCATAAATGGCTCCTGCATATAATTCAAAGCAATATTTATAAGACTAAATGATCTTTCAAGTTTTTATTTTCAAATTTACTTCCTGTACTAACCATTTAAATATCTATGGATTTTGTTTAATAGGAATTTCTGAATCAGTCTTTTGAGGGTTTAATCAATTAACAGTTTCTATGGAACAGCTGTCCTTGGGAATTAAATTAATTTCCTTTTTTTTTTTTTTTTTTGGTACTGGGAATTGACCCAGAAGTGCTTAACTAATTATCATATCCCCAACCTTTATTTTTTTAATATGTATATTTTATTTAGAGACAGGGTGTCTCGCTAAGTTGCATATTGCCTTGCTAAGTTGCTGGGACTGACTTTGAACTCACAGTCCTTCTGCCTTAGCCTCCGGAGACACTGGGATTACAAGCATGCACCACTGTGCCCAGCTTTAAATTAATTTCTTAAAAGGAAATAACTTGTAAATTTTATCAACTATAGGAGGTAAAAAGAAAAGTTATCTGGAGAAAGTAAAAAGACGTGAGAGATTATTTTTCAATATGATACAAAGGAAATGCTATAGGGGCTAAATTTTATATTTCGAATATCTAGCATTTCTATTGGTAACTGAAAACATGATCAATATGAAGTTTCTGGTATTAAGAATTTTGAATGGAACTGGGAATGTAGCTCAGTGGTAGAGCAGTTGCCTAGCATGTGTGAGACCTGGGTTCAGTTCCCAGCATTGCAAAATAAAATTTAAAAAAAATTTAAGAGATTTTTTTTTAAAACCCTTAAATATAAAAAAAGATCAAGTATCCCTCTATACTTACTCAATATTATTATGAAAGAAGATAAAAGTTTAAGTAGCTAAAAAAGAAATATTAAATATTTGATAAAGTATTGATAATCATCTTGCTATGACTAAACACAATCTTAGTAACAATCAAAATTCAAAGAAAGTCCAAAGAAAATCTATCTCCAAATAAGCAAAGATTCTGTTTAAAATTTATTGCTGTCATTCATTATCTTTGTCACAATTAATAGGTGAATAATTTTCCTCTAATTGTGTTCTTCCTGCAGTGCTGGGGTTGGAAGAACTGGAGTTTTTATTGCTCTGGACCACTTGACACAGCATATAAATGACCATGACTTTGTGGACATATATGGACTAGTAGCTGAATTGAGAAGTGAAAGAATGTGTATGGTGCAGAACCTGGTAAGAGAAACTCATCTGCACTCATTCCTTGGTGTCAGCTCTAGAATTTCTATATGGGCAGAACTTAGTGCAGCAATCTGCTTGGAAGTGAACTTGAAGCTGTATACACATAGCAGGAACTCTTTTCCTACATTATAAACCTCTTGGGAAAGGCAGCTGGTAGAGATGATTGGAGAACTAACGTGAACCTTAAGCTACAATTATTGACTTCATCCTTGTTTACACTGACAGATATGTAGAAAATAAGTAATGAAATTGATTTGATTTATCATTTAGCAACTTTGGGGAGCTTAGGAAGAGAGTTCAAATGAATTTCTTTAATAAATATGCTAAATATATTTATAATTGGGAAAACTATAAAATATTGATGTTAATGAGTTTCTATGAATTTCATTTGTCCATGTTTATCTCTGTTGCTTATTAGTACTAGCAATGATTATTGTGGCATGTTATCAACTAACTGGGAATATTTTGTTCATTGTTTTAGTTTGGAGGCAAAGATATTTATAAATTAAATTTTTGTTCATTAAGAAAACACACAGACCAGACATGGTAGCACATACTTGTAATCCCAGTGGCTCAGGAGACTGAGGCAGGAGGGTCTTGAGTTCAAAGCCAGCCTCAGCAATGGCAAGGTGCTAAGCAACTCAGTGAGACCCTGTCTCTAAATAAAATACAAAAAAGGGCTGGGGATGTGGCTCAGTGGTTAAGTGCCCCTGAGTTCAATCCTCAGTACCAAACAAACAAAAACAACACAGTATAATGGTAGTGTAACTAACAACCCTCTTAGTGAGTGTCTAGGAGGTTCCAATTGCTGTACTAGATCCTTTACATATATCTTCTTAGTTAGTCTTGATTTAATTCTTCATTTGTAAATCAAGCTCAGTAAACTGATCAACAGACTAAGTATTATTGACTTTACCTTACAAAATAGGGAAGCAGATGTTCCAAGAACGTGAGTGATATTCCAACACAATATTATGAGTAACTATCAGAGCCAAAATTCACTCCAGTTTATCTAACTTAACAGGAGATGTTCCTATCTGTATCTTCTGATTGGACTTTGTATGCTACACAGATAGACTAATGTTCTTAATAGTAAATACACAGATCTGCTCTCATAGTATTTTCCAAAGTATATGCTAAAAAAATAAATGGCATCAAATTTATTAAAGGTGTGAAGAAACTGAGTTCCCTGATAAAATGAATTGAGAAAGAAATTAAACTAATTTTTAAGTACAGAATTCCTTAGAGCCTTTAGGCTAATGCAACATGACAATAACAAATACAGAACCCTTGGGGGCATCATCTCCCAAACATGACTGGTATCCTTCCACCCTTTTAGATCCCAAACTTATAATGCATGTCATGAGACATTAATGCTGTAGAAAGATGCTACTGTAGGTCAGAGAAAATATTTGCATATTCAACTCCAGTACAGACATTTATTTTTAAATTTAGATTGCATAATTATGTAAATTATAAAATACATGCAAAATGAGCAATTGACGAACCTATGATAAAGATAAAGTAAGCAATATTGGAAAACCTTGGTAACTCCTATGGTATCATATTATCATTATGAATTTCTAAAAAGGAAATACAGCCAGGACAAGATACTTCCATTTTGATAATAGTCATAGATATGTACCTTTCATTATTTGTAGTTTTTTGAAAAGAGATCTGACCTTTTGTCAGATATGACTATGTTGTTATTTTTACTTCTTGGTTTGGCTACAAAAGATATCCAGAAGTATGAAGGATGTCAGACCTCCCAATTCTTGCCATTTATTTTGTCTTGCATGTTCAATATTAATTTTAACATATAGTCTCTTTGTAGGAATCTTTCACAGCCATTTTAATTCTGTAATAGGTAAAACTAAGTAATGTAGTCCATGTTCATGTCTTTGTATGCTGAAAGGAACAAATGAGTGAAGTTTCACTCTTCCCTAGTTTTTTCAGAAATGGAATGTGACACGTGACCAGGACTGACTTCATGGGTATGCAACCCGTGTAGTTTGACACGTACCCACTCCCTAAAGGGCCCTGCATTTGGTTTAGCGTGCGTTTCACATTATTAATAATTTTTTAGGAAAGAACTTTACATTCTCTTTCTGTAGTGGGCCCTGAAAATTAGATCCTTATCCAGATATCTTACAAGGGCTCTAATATCAATCCAACTATTAACCATTATTGAAATTCAATTTGTTTCTTAATTTGAGTTAAAAATAAGGACAAAAAGAAAACTAACATTTTCCTTTCATATTCCTGGAGTTATACTTTGGGGATCAGTGCTATCAACAAAATTAATGGTTGACTCTCTTGGCTAAGACAGAAGATGCGTTAGTCAAACTTCAAATAATAAAAGTTGAAACAAATTTGTCATAATCTGCAGCTTTGTGGAACTGAACTTTGTACAGAGTGATTACAGGAATGGTATGAGTCTATATCATGCAAAACCATAGAAACAAAAATTTGTACTCCATTTGTGTATAATGAATCAAAATGCAATCTATGAAAATTTAAAAAAGAAAAGAATAACTATTGATAATTGAACACACTTTAGTACTTAATATATGTCGCACACTTTATGTTTATTTAATGACTGGAGTAAAATGTTTCAGATTGGGTAAGGGAACGGAAAAAGCAAGATTTTTAGTCAAAGAACTTAGTTCAGCTCCATTGATTGTTGGCTCTCAGACTTTAATTAACCTCTCTGAGTCATTTCTCTTTCATGAGATGTTAAATGCTTTCATAAGTTTGTTGTCTGTGTTAAATAAAGTATATAAAGCACCAAGCATAGTATTCAGCATGCAGTGCATATCCAATAAGATTTTGCCTGATTATCCTGTCTTTACTGAAAGCAGGTGCTCTGAAACCCTCTTTCATCTGAGTTCCCAGAAGTTATGTTCTTCCTATCTTTTCCCTGTGAGGAAGAACAGGAAAATGACTATGCTTCGGTCCTGGCACAAGGTGGTTTCTTATTTTCTCCTATTGCACTAAGGAGTGACTCCAGTTGCTATGAAGAATGCTTACTTTTCAGCACTTACTACAGCAACCATGGGCAGTGGTAGGGAGGAGGGAACCTTAACAATTACTGCCACTAAAACACCAGAGAGGCATGGTCCGCATCCAGGAGGGAGCTTTGATATCTTATCTTTTTCACTGAAAAATCAGTTCAGGAGATTTGAATGACTTTTCTAGGAGAATGCTCTGCAGAGAAATAATATCCTGAAATATTACTGGTACTTTGAATAAGGGTTAACATAGCTTAGTCCCTTTCCGGCTCTGGATTCTATTGAAAATTTATTGGTATGAACTCATAGGGTAAGAAAAAAGTGACTATAATTTTTTGGATGCATAATTTTTTTCCATGCATTATACACATTTTGAGTCCTTTAAAAGTCACAGGATAGGTTTGTGATTCCCAGATGAGGAAATTGAGCATCAGAGAAGTTTGATTCTAAAGTTAACATGGCTGTCAAGGGTAACAACTGGATTGAACTTTTCAATGACACTTTAGAGCTGCCTTGGCAATAACACAGGATGGCAGAGGGACTTTGGAGCCTGCAGGACTGTCTTGTAAGAACTTGGCTTGCTCTGCTGGCAGTATATACCCATCATTCTCTCCAGTGGGGGAGATAAGATCTGTACAGTCAGAAGTTTCATGTATCAAATGTGACTTCAAACTCAAAGGTGCTTTTTTAGAAATATCAGAATTGGGCAATTTAAATTATTTTCATAGAATCATATTTCATCAACATATTCCTGTCAATGCTATGATATTGATTGTGTGATGTATATTTGGAAATATTCTCTTGGAATTACCATGAGAAATACTTTACCAGCAATTTCAGTAGAATCATTATTACTTTATAATACTTCTTTCTTACCAAAATTGAATTCTGTAATTGATCCTCCACTTCACTTGCAAAACTTGACCTGCAATGACTTTTGGCTATTCTCCAAGTCTCATCTGTCCACAAATGGTGAAGATTGGCTAGCTGTGAGAATTAAATAAGCCTAAGTCAACAAGCATTTATTACACAACTACTATGTTCTAGGCACTATTACAGGCATTGGGAACAAAGCAGCAACTACGACTGCTCTCACAGAACTGACCTAGTGATGAAGTGTTAGTAGGAACATTTTATAATCCACAAAGAATGAGATATTGCTAATCTTGACCAGCAATATCTGAAGACAATTTCTTTTTTCTATTCTTTTTTTTTTTTTACAGACTGCATTTTGATTCATTGTACACAAATGGGGTACAACTTTTTGTTTCTACGGTTGTGAAAGGTGTAGATTCATACCATTCATGTAATCATACATATAGATAAAGTAATGCTGTTCAATAGAGGAGTTAAAAAAAGGGTTTTGGAGTATTGCAGCCATAGGTAGGAATATAACTTCTTAAAATGATCACTCTTGAGGATGTTCTATTTAAATCAATTGTCAATTTGTAAATATGTCTTAAACATTTGATGATATTCCTTAAAGTCAGGTATGTTTCTTATGTACAAAACAGGATGATTTAAAACATACATCTTTGTTTTTTAACCTTAACTACTTTTTGGAAAGTACAAATTCAGAAATGCTGATAAGTTGCTGAATTATACTGAATAAACCTAACAAACCTGGATGGTCCTGAATTTAACCCATACATTCAGATAAAACGTTAGAAGTCTGTGTCCTGTACCTAGGTGTTTGGATATTTCAATGGCAAACCAGCTGGTATTTGCAAACAGGGAACAAATACCTGAGATTAAGAGAGCCAAAATCCAGATAATTAGCAGAATTATTAGATGTATTTTAGGTGAGCTGATGGTGTATAAATATGCTCATTCACAACTACAGGATTAAATATAGCATCTGCATTCTGACAAGAAAAGTATTTATAAATTGCTCAATTACATCTAACAGGAAAAAGGAGGCTCATAAACAAATTTAAGTAATGAGAAAGATTTGCTGCTTTTTATGATCACAGCAAGAAAGATATATTAACACTTTGTATTTAGTGACAAACTTTTTTTAAAAAAACTTAAAGCTACATGAAGCCACAGGGATTTAGAAATTTGGGAAATTGTAGAAAGTCATTGATATTCTGTGGTAAAATCTGTCTCTAACTTAGCTATTTCACATTTGTTGAACTCAATACTGCTTTTTGCTGAAACAATATAATTTCTCTTAAAGAAAAAAACCCTACCCTTACCCTAAGCTAAGAATTTAGCTATTCTTTCTTTGGTTTCTAGGCACAGTATATATTTTTACACCAGTGCATTCTGGACCTCTTATCAAATAAAGGAAGTAATCAACCTATTTGTTTTGTTAACTATTCTGCACTTCAGAAGATGGACTCTCTGGATGCCATGGAAGGTAAACAGGCAGTTGTACCCAGTTTGTTAGTTTACCACCTGTAAGAGGAGCACTGATATTATAATGACCATAAGTTTAAAATATCTCTAAACTAGGTTAGTGCACATAGAGTTTTCATTTCTCTCTGATTCAATGTGGGGTAAAAGCCTTTCATCTGAATTGTCTTTTTGCCATGAAACATTTTAATCTTTAGAACTGTTAACTTCAGTACTTTCTTGTGACATGCTGCTTTATGTTATAGGTGATGTTGAGCTTGAATGGGAAGAAACCACCATGTAAATATTCAGATCGGAGATTACAACTGGAAGATATTTTCACATCCCAGGGGCCAAAACTACCCCCTTGTGCTTCTGAATTGAAATATAGAACCTTAAAGAAATCTTTATGCTTCCCTTACTGTGCCTTATTACCTGAAGTGACGCTTTAAGGAAACTGCTAACTCACCATAATCACTTGTTTTTGTATAGAGTAAATCTCATTCATTTAAAATGTTCAAGAGAAGACATCCCATAGGGTTTCTAAGTTCTCCATATTTCTGAACAAGCCAAATATAAAATTATTATCATACTAGCATTAATGTTTCAGTATGAATCCTCCCTATATATTAGGTTTAATTTTGAACGAAAGCCCATAAATGTTGATTCAGTAGTGCTATTTTGGCCTCCACAGTGTTGACGTTTCTTGTGGATGACTTCCAGAACTGTCATAATGATCTGTACTTCTATGTACGCCTGTGTGTTTTGAATCCTCTGTTTTATGAGTGCTGAGATATCATCTCCTGATCCTGAACAGCTGAACAGTAACCCCCTGACACTGCAGGGATTACATAGCCTTTATACAACACACAGTAGCTCTTTGGAGGAACTTAGGGCTATTTAAATTGCATTGTGATCTTGGGTTTGAAAAAATGAAAAGAAAAATTAAAAGTGCAATTGCACATAATGAAGTTATAAAGTACCTTTCTAGCTTATATGCATTCGTCTGTTGTCAGGCACAAGTTGTACCACTGTATTGTATATTTAAATACATAAATGTATCAGAGTATTTGTACATTATATTTATATTCAATTGTTACTAACAATTTTAAAATGTTTCTTCAGCAGTAATGTATAAAAATAGTAATAAAATCATGTAGGGTGGCATGAGCTTGTGAGCTAATGATGTGCTGCTGAGGTGCCAACAGACTTCTAAATAGATTATATTAAGTGGTTTTCATTTCATTTCCCAAGGGTGATTATGGACGAGTGTATTTAGTGGAACTGAAAACAAAGAAATTAACCAGGTTGTACCAAAGTAGAGATTAAAAAAAAAAAATCTTTCTGCCTCCATTTTATTAGATACTGATATTGTACTAAATAAATTGAGCTATATGAAATTATTTTGTCATAGATTTCAATTAAAGTTAAAAGTAAATAGTATTAACCATTCTATTTCTTCTATAAAAAGAATTAAATATTATGCTTATTTCTGCTGGACTATACATATAGAAAATGTGATAGACGATCAAAACTGAATTTTAGTTAATTATTTTCCAGAATTATTCTGAGGTCCTTGATTACATATAAATTTGACTTTGTTTTATAAATCAAGATATAATTGATAATTGTTAGTAATATCATATATAACATATCTTAATATAAGATGATACTTTTCATACAAGTGTAACATGACATGATTTATATAATGTAAATAATTAATATATAATCATTTCCCAAGGCATCCACAGAGAGTAAATAGTTTTAGTATGAAATTGACTATCCAACAAATTAAGCCCTTTAGTCAAACAAGCAATCTCTGAAACAATATAAAATTTTCATCTTTATTTTTTCATGGCAAGGAAATGTAAATAAATACAATCCACTATTGTTCCAACAAACAAGTTTATATGTAGTTACAGGAAACAATAAAAATGATGAGAAATCTTAAAGATTCTTGTTGGAGTTATAAATTTCCCTGTGTCCTTCCTGTCATTGAAAATGTATGGTAAACCAGTATTGGTTTTGGATTCATGGAAGATAGAAGACAAAACCTGTGGAAAGTATTGATTGGAATAACCTTTGAATATATTGAATGATAAAAAGAAAAAACAGGTTAATCTTTGGTCCAGTACATTTTCTATATCTGTATAAACAGAGTTTCAGGTTTGCTTCATATATACGCACATGAGAGTACAAAAACAAAGTGGCTTTCCTCTAAAACAACACTTACCAAACTTTAAGTTTTATACAAATCACCTGAGGATTGTGTTAAAATTAAGATTTTACTTCAGTAAGAATAGATTAGTCCTGAGAATAATTTCTAGCATGTTATCAAATTAATAATATTGCTCCCTGATCCCTGACCACATGTTAAAAAAATGAATGACTCTGCAAAAGATTTTAGTCAGGTTCAGAATGATTTTAGATCAACCTAAGATAACTTGAACATTCTTTAAAAGACTTGATTTCATTACCAGAAAAAAAACTTATAATTTGTTAAATGCACATAACTCACAATACCAAGAAAACATAACTGAAATGATTGAATTGAAAATCACATATTTATGATAGCTGAATCTTCTTTTAATTATATTGTAAAAAGGCCAATGTACACCCACATTCTATAGATGGCTACTAAGTGCAAATTAAAATAACAAGGAACATCTGTAACATTTTTAGATCTAATTTGTCAAAATTCGTTGAAGCACATGTACAATAAATGAGCAACATGTGTGTCATATGAACCAAATGAAAAAGGATCCTCTCAGAATGGTTTGCCAGATAGGAGAGCAGCTGTGGGTATTACCTCTACTTTTATCCTGCATTCAAACGCATAATTTTCTTCTTTTGGTTTATAGGTGATTTGAAAAAGAAGCTTTTGCAAAACAATCCTAATTAAACCTTGACCTCTTCCTAAAAGCAACAGTGATTTGCTGTCCATGTTTGTACCAATCCACTAGATTTTAAAACTGGAATCTAAGCTCAGCAATGTATTCTATAAGTCCATGCCATTATGGTAATAACCAAGTCCATTTTCATGGAACAACCGTTAAAAAAATCAGTGACATTTTTTGATAAGCCTTGGGAAACAAAATAATCAGAGATTCTTAATGATATTAAAAAGTGAAAATATGGGGAAAAAAGTTTATAAAAAATTATCTTAGCAAAACATCTTGCCTTCTTAGGAGAAGTAGTATTTCATGGAAATTTATTTTATAATATGGGTAGAATTTCCATATGGAATCAGGCCTAGTATATCCACCTGCTCAGGGACATATTCTGAGGAATAGACTAAATCACACATATGAAAATGTTTTTAAGAGTTCAATAAGTTTACAAAGTTAAGATAACCTTTACCAAGGCTAGTCAATGTACAATATTTGTCAGTAAAATAATACATCCCAGTTTAGTATTATATTGTACTTTTGTGATATTAGTGTTGTATTTACATGTCTGTTCACATGGGAAGACTGAAGAGAAAATGATGGCAGATATATTGATTTCTGCAATATATGACCATCAATGCCTTTTTATAAATGAACAATTAAGCTTTCTTAAGTAATATTTTAATTGAAATAAATATATATACATAAGTATACAAATAATATACGATTCAGAAATCAAGTCAAGAAAATTTTCATTTCAGATGATTCAACTGGACATTCTGAATCAGTACCTGCAATATTGTCCTTTGAATATAAAACTAGTTTAACAGAAGGTAACAAAAAATTATACTTCTCTTACTCCTCTGTTAACAAAATTTTATTTCTAGAGTCACACCCCTAAATTATTTTGATATTCAAAAAAATTATTGGATTGAGAAGTCATTTTAGTAAATTATAAGTTTTTAGAGTATTTTTATATTCATTATTCCTATTAGTCCTTACAACATCCTTTAAGCTCTGCATTGTCCAGTATTGGTGACAATAATGAAAGCTTAATTGCTGTACTTAAAACCACATTTAGTAAGGTTGAGAATTAAAGTTAAAAGTTGGGTTTCTCTGTTTTCCCCACTCCCCAAACAAAAATTCCTTCAATGACTCTGTGCAGGTACCTCCATAAGTTACAAATGACAGACTTTAAAAAATATGAAATGTATATTATAAATAAAGTTCATAATCATTCTGTATCCCAATTCCCAACAAGCCAGTTAGAGACTTTCTGCTAATCACATGAAAATAACAATGTGTGTGAAATATGATTTTGGAGAAAATATGTAAACAAAGAATAAAAATCACCATTTATATAGATGGAAAAACACATCATTACATTTTAGGGTGCAAGACAATATTATAAAGATATCAGTTATTCCCAAACTAATTTGTAAACTTAGTAAAATTAATTTCTAAATTCAAAACTCCACACTATTCTTTTTTAAATGAAATGTGAGTAGAGACCACCTGAGGCTCAATAGCAGCCAACAGCCCTCAATAAACCACACTTCCTTCACAAAACTGTAAAATAAGATTTGAAATGTCAAATTAAATTAAGCTGCATTAGAGTGAAAAATCCTCAATCTTTAAAAATGAAGCCTAGAAAATACATTTAACAATTGCACCTTTATAATCTAACTGCAAATTACGGGACATATAAAAAATAACAAAATCTGAACCATAACCAGGAAAATGATCCATTAATAGAAATAGACACATAAATAACAGAAATTACAGAATTAGCAGACAAGAGCTTTTAATACAGCTTTTGAAATATACTAACAGTGAAGAAAAAAAGTATTACTGTAAATTACAAAAGTGTTTTAAAAACTTTCAGGACTGAATTTTGTAATATCTAATGTCATAACTTAATTGAATATGATAAGAGCAGATTAAGGACTGCAGAAAATCAGTAATTCAAAAAGCAGGGCAACAGAAATCTTCACAACTGAAGCATAGACACACACAAACACACACAGAAAAAGACTAGAAAACTAGATCCTCAGAACCCATGAGGTCATTCCAAGCCATTTATTACACCTGCAATGAGTTACAGAATGGGGATGACAGAAAAATTCTTCAAGAAACAATGTCCAAATATTTCCCAAATTATTTGTATATTTACATATTCAAGAATTTCAGTGAAATGTGAAGAGATCAATATACACATACATGCATATACACATACATGCACTATGATTTCTCCCACTTCGGTCCATAGACAATACCACTTCTTCATAGACACACATGCACACAACTTACACCAAAATTTATCATAATCAAATTATTAGAAGTCAACAATAAAGACAACATTTTCAAAGGCAATAAAGAAAAGATATACTTGCTCTGGGTATCAAAGAAAATAAAATAAACTGACTTTGGGCAGAAATATTGCAGGTTACAGTAGGAAAATTACAGTTACAAAAAAAGACTGGAAGTAGTATCATACTTAGTGGTGAAATATTGAGGTGTTTTACACTACATAAAGAAAAAGGTAAGTATGCCTGCGCTCACAGTTTCTGTCGAGCATTCTACTTATGTTCCTAGCTGTTGTGAAAAGCCATGAAAAAGAAATAAACGTATGTAAGTATTGGGGCAAATCATGTATGAGGAGAATCCTGAGAAATCTGCAAAAACACAGATGCTAGATATAGGAAGTAACTTTAATAAGGTCTTAGATATTAGGTCAATATACAAAAATTAGTTTTATTTCTATTTACTCGTGATGGACAACTGGAAGTTGTAATTTAAAATACCATTAACAATAGTGTCTACAAAAGTGAAAAGCGTTAGGACAAACTTAATATGTGCAAGGTCTTTAACTAAAAGTAACTAAACATTGATGACAAGAATGAAAGATGACTCAAATTTTATAAAATGCAAACTCATGAACTAAAAAATTCAATATTATTAAGACCTTAATTCTTTCCACAACAATTTATAGATACAGTAGCATAACAATAAAAATTCTGAGGCTTTATTTTCTTAGAAACTGATAAGCTGATTTTATAATTTATGTAGAAATGATGTAAAAGACCTAGAATGGTTAAAATTATTTTGAAATAGAACATAATTTTATGACCTATACAATAAGTATATCTCTAGAAATATTAATTGAAAGGAAGAATGGAAAGCCCAAAATAAACATGCACCTGGATGGTAAATTGGTATTTAACAAAGGCAACAAGGTAATTTGAAGAGGAAGGGATAATCTTTCCAACAAACAGTGCAGGTACGACTGGATGTCCATAAGAAAGATATGAATCTTCAATTCTATTTCACATAACAAACACAAACATTAAATTAAATAGATCACAGACCTAAATGTAAATATTAAAACTATAAATCTTATGGATAAAAGCAAAAGATCATCTTCATGACTAAATAAGCAAAGATTTCATAGACTATAAACAAAGTACAAAAAACTGATAAATTATACTCCATTAAAAATATAGCTTCTGCTCTTCCAAAGATAGTATTAAGAGGATGAAAAGTCAAACCACAGTCATAGAGGATGGGAGAAAAGAATCACAGTACATGTAATAGAATATAAGTACCAAGAATTTTATTTACAAGGTAATACACACACACACACACACACACACACACACAGAGCCAACACATCACTTGATGTCATTAAGGAAATGCAAATTGAAACCATGAGATATCACTGCACAGCCAATCAAAAGATTAAATTTTTAATACTGAAAATACCAAGTCATCCTGGCAAGCATTTGGAGCATCTGGAACTGGAAGTATAAAGTGGTACAATTGCTTTGGAAAACAATTTGTCAGTTTCTGATAAGGTTTAACATAGATCTATATTATCATAGAACCCAACATTGCCACTCCTAATCATTTATCTAAGAAAAATTAAAGTATACTTGCAAAAAAGGACTTGTATTACTGTTCTTGGTAACTTTATTCATAATAGCCCTAATATGCATAGTCCAAATGAAGATCAATAGGAATGGATAAACAAGTTGTAATATATTTGGGCCATGAAATATAACTTGGTAATAAAATACTGATACAAAAAATAGGGAGTATTCTCAAAAACATACTGAGTTAAAAGAAGACAAACATAGAACATACTGTAAAAATCCATTTACATGAAATTCTGGAATATGACAAAGTAATCGATGACAGAAATTGAATAAATTTTTACCTGGTTGTGATGTATGTGGGAAATTGATTGAAATGGACAAAAGAGAACATTTTTGGGAGGGTGAAAGTTTTCTTTATACTTACACAGGCATATTCATATTTTAAATGCCTTAAAATACATGCATAAAATGAATGAATTTTATTTTATGTAAATTGTCTAAATAAAGTTGATTAAAGAAATAGATAATGAAAGATAATTTCAAAATAGTTATAATATGCCATTTATATGATGTCTTTTAAATACAAGTAGTATTTTTATTAATGTATTCCTTACAGTACAGATGTAAAATCATGAGTGGGAAAAATCATAATTTCCCTTAGCATGGGAAGAATATATACAGGGAGATGGAATCATGGAAATACACAGAGTTTAAAAAGCATTTGTGATTGATTTTTGTTTTAAAATTTGAAGTACATTTGGTCACATTTTTAGATTTGCCAAAATTAAGTAATGAGTGGAAAATATATTATTTCTTATAGTTTTCAAATATTTCATAATACTAATAACTGCATAATCTCTCTTTCATCTGCGGAGTCTAAAATATGTTGATGTCTTATAAGTAGAGAGTAGCATAGTGGCTCAGGTGCTTAGGGGGGAGTTGTTGATCAAAAGATACATAATTAGCTAGGTGTAGTGGCACACACCTGTAATCCCAGCAACCAGGGAGGTGGAAGCAGGAGGATTGCTAATTTGAGGCCAGCCTCAAGAACTTAGCTAGGCCCTAAGTAACTTAGTGAGACCCTGTCTCAAAATTAAAAAATAAAAAGGTCTGGGGATGTAACTCAGTCTGATCAAGCACCCTGGGTTTAATACTCAGTACCAAAAAAAAAAAAAAAAAAAAAGATACAAAATTGCAGTTATATTAGAGGAATAAATTCAAGAGCTCTATTGAGCAGTGTGGTGACTAATTAATAACAATATATTGGATCCTTGAAAAATGCAGAGTGGATGTTTTAGTATTCTCATCACAAAAGTGATAACCATGTGAGGAAATGCATTTGTTAATTAACTAGATTTAAGATTCACAATGTACATGTACTTCAAAACATGTATATGATAACCACATATAATTTTATCTATCAATTTCAAATATAACAAAAATGTTATTTTACAATTTTAAAATTCTGAGTAAATGTTTAACTCAAATAATTTATTGAAATATGTGATACAAAACATTTATGGATTTTTTTCAAAAATCTATCAAAGTATCATGCTTTCCTGCTTGAATGAATACAATATGGAGAGAATGGAGTATTCGTTAATACTCCATTCCCAAAGCAATTCCCACTAACAATTGGTGTTTTAAATATTAAATATTTAAATATTAAAAATAAAACTTGACATGCTCCTAGTGCTTTCTAGAGAATTCATTAAGCTGCTATGCACTTGGTATTTATAACCTTGTGAACTACCATGGAAGATATGGCGAATTCACTTACCGGACTCTCCCTGGAACACAAGGTTACTTCAATCAGTCTGAGTTTAGTACATTCATAAATTTGGTGGACAGTAACGGGATTAGCACCTACTCCCTGGGTACTAAATCAAAAATTTTAGGTACATTTGTATTTTAAAGGATGTACTTAAATTGTTAGATGAATCATTTGCATAAAACAAATTACTATAATTTTATTTGCTACAATTAATAACTTTCTTTATTGAACCATTATCATGTGCTGGCACTCTTTGAAAGAACTGACCAATTTTTTTCTTTTTTTTTTTTTTTTTGCAATGGGTGCTTGGGTTCAAACTCAGGGCCTCATGCTTACTAGGCAAGCACTCCACCACTGAGCTACAACTCTAACCCCTTACCATTATTAAGTCATTTTTCTTGTGACAATTTTTGGAAATAGGTACTATTATTTATTTGCCTTTTACAGATGTGTAAACCAAGGCAAAAAGAGGTTACATAACTGGTCCAAGGTTATATGTCAAATAAATCACAAAGTCCAGACTTGAACATGGGAAGCCTGGTTTCAGTGCCTGCAAAGTTTCCCACACCCTGCTATATTGCAGAGAAAGCGCCAAGTATATGATAACGTCTCTGATCTTACCTACTTGGACTTGTTACATACACATGCCCTATACTCTTATCCTCAACAGAAGTATCTGGATACTGTCTGTTTGATGCAAATTAAATTATTTTTGTCACATAGCGATGCTGGCAGCCTTTATTATCAGATAGCTAGTCTAATATTCTTTCTGTTATTTGCTACCTTGTTCAACCTATACTGAGTCCAAACCAAATTTTGTTATTTATTTTTCTTACTCTCTACACTTTATTGCCATGTTTATACTCCTAACTTTTAGCTCTGATCATTTCACTGATCTGCTCAGTAGCCCTTAGTTGTCTATATAATTAAGCTAATATTTAAAGAATTACCTTTCCCACAAAATTCCTCCTTTTATTCTGTATGTAAATCAAATTAGAATACTTGCCAGGATATGGAGAGGTCGATCAGTGGGTGCAAAGTTAAATAGGAGAAACAAGTTTAGGTATTCCATTGCTTGCTAGAACACATCCCACACATTCCCAGTACATGGTGGCTGCTACATTTCCTTCATACCTTTCTTAGTACCTTTCTGAAGGCATTTTTACATGTTCTTACCTACTGGCATTTTCCATTTACTACTCTTCATTTTTCAGCTGCTTGTAAACAAGGACTAAATATTTCTCATGATTTTAGCCCTGTTGCATTTAGCCTAACATCTTATACAAGAAAAACTCAAGCAAATATGCTCAGTTGAAAGTTCACCTTTGCATTATTTTACTTTAGTAAAATAATGTTGCCTGTATGGTAATATATTTTCCTACCAATATTCACATGGTAAAATAAATGCCTTTTCAGTCAGGGAGGAAACAAACATCTCTGGATCAAAGATAAATGAAGCTGGGAGAGACAGGAAAAATGGCGTAGACTAATATATCATTTGTTCAGGATTATCCATTATACAGAAAGAAACCAAGAGCTTGGAAGTATTCAAAAAGACTTTAAACAACTGAAGTTAACACAAAAGGAATGCTGTACTCTTGTGCAATTTATGAAAACAGTTTAACAATAATCTCTCCCATCACTTATTGTATACACTTCAACAAACTTGGGTTCCTAGTTCACAGCAATCTGGTTTCAACAAAACAAAACTGAAGTTTATATTCTTCGGTGTGCATACAAACACACATACAGTTACATGTCTTCCTATTAAAAGCAAGTGTACCTTTAAAACATAAAAATCCAAGATTATTTATTGAAACCCAACACATTTCAATAACTACTGTATAGAATAAAAATAAATATAACAATGTCACTGTGTGGCTAGGAAAGTAGTTTTTATCTTTTAATTATATTATGTTTAGTCTTTAAGGAGACACAAATGGGTTTAGCATATTTTTAAAAAGATCTCAATAAACTACTTTGACTCAGAAGATAGGGTAAGTCAGGTTCAAGATATCCTAGAACAAGATATCCCTCAGGGTGAGGCAGGTGCTAGAGATGTGCAGGCAGGTCTGAACTTTGCTGCCAACGCACACATGCATGGAGACAGACACCAGGTCCAGAGAGTACAGTAAGGAGCAACAGGTGGCAAACCAGGCTGGCAGGACACATGAGAGTAGGCTTGTAAGAGGTACCATATCATAACAGGCAGGTGAAGCAAGGCCGAAAGAGAACCCAGGAACTGGTGCCATGCAGATTCAAGTAAATCAGGGAAGCAGGTCAGCCTGGAGCTGGATGCACTTGTCTGCAGAGTCAGTAGTGGCTCACTTCTTCAGGGATGACATACACCAAGCAGAGACCCAGAAAGGGTTCTATGACCTCTCATTTTCTTAACACCTATGTAACCTATTACTGTCTATCTATCATCTATACACACACACACACACACACACACACACACACACACACACACCTTTCACAGTCTCTGGATACTCAATAAATGGTAGCTTAATGAGTGAATGAATGAACAAATGGATAAATAAATAAGTATTCAAAATGACTAGTTTACTAGAAAGATTTAAGGACAGAAAAATCACCAAAATCAGACACCAAAAGTGTACCTATAATGAGTCTAATCAAAACAATAAGAAAACAAATTACAAAAGTCAAAATTGCCATTATTTGATACAAAAATATATACCTAGACAATACAAATAAACTGAAAAAATTAAGCTAATAAATTCTCTAATTCAGGTGACTACAAATAAATAAATAAAATCAAAAAGTCAAATAGTATGACTAAGAAGATAATAGGGAAAATTAGTTCACTGACAATGTCCAAAATATTAAAAAAAAAAAAAAAAAAACAAGAGGTTAAACGTTTGGTGCATGTCTGAAGAAATTTATAGGACAGGGAGATTTAAAATGTAACTAATATTTTAGTATAGGAAGCCCATTATAAAGTATATAATTATTCTCCAACTACTTCATAGGTTTAAAGTGACAATTTAAAATTGTTTTAGTTTTTGATTGTTTTAAACTTGAAAAAACTTTAAGTTCATCTGGAAGAAGAAATAACTGTGAAATAGGTTTCAAATTTTTGATTAATAAGAACTGCCTTTCTAATATTAAAATTCTTTATTTTACAAATAGAATTAAAACTGTATTGTTGAGATCAGAAGCGACCAATTCTGCAATCAAGCAGCAAGGTTTTCTAGCACATTCCATGTTATGAAATTTTAGTAGCCAGTAAGGACATGCTTTCCACCAATGGAAAAGATAATGCTATTAAGTAAATTATGGGAGGGAACTTGGCTTCTAGGATGAAAATGAAAGCATTTTAGAGTTAATCCCCTCACCAGAGACAAAAATGGATTTTGGAGGGAATAAATCCTAGTATTTCCTAAGCCTTGTTTCCATTTACAGTCTATAAATGTTTTACCATTCTTAGGATTATAGTTCACTCAGCTTCTAATGCCTACTGTGAGACATTTACTTTTTCTCCATAATTTAGAAAAATTCAAAGATGTGTGTCCTAGAAACAAAATCTGAAGTTTAGACCATTAGGCTACTTTGAGTAACCTTACTTCTCAACTTAACAAATTTCATTAAAATGGCCTATAATATAATTTTTATAATTTGGAATGAGTTGTTAAAACAAGACCAGGCCTGAAAAATCCCTGAGCAGACAAAAACAGTTATGCTTTGAAAGTAACATTAACCTTGCTTGAGTTACAAGCATAGGTGAATCTAATTTGAGTCATCTTTTGTAAATGCCAGTATCAGAGAAAAAAATTTCAGTTCAACAAACGGGGTAACTGTACCAGATGAGTTTGTCTTCTTTCTCCATGCACCCTTTATTATAAAAGTCTCCCATTTGCTTATCTTCTAGAGAGCTCAAAACCTCTTTCCATTTGGTGCTTTCCAATTCATAAATCACTGTGTTCTCAAATTAAAGATTTTTATTTGTTTTCACAGTACTGGGATTAAACTTGGGGCACTGTATCACTGAGCTACAACCCCAGCCCCCCCCCCCTTTTTTTTCCCACTATAAGATAGGATCTAAGTTAGTTGCTGAAGCTGGCCTCTAACTTTAGATCCTCCTGCCTCGACCTCCTAAGTAAGCTGCACCACCATGCCCACCTGGCTCAAATAAACTCTTCAAAGTCTTTATTGTGTCTCAGTTAACTTTTAACAGACTTTTTAATGTAACTGAATTTCCCACATGACTAAAGAGCATGTTATCTGGTTCCTGCTTCCACAATCCTCATCTCTATGTATCAGAAGCTATTCAGTTTTACCAGAAAGCTAAGACTCAATCCAAACTCTGGGAACAATTTAGTTTTTATCCAAGCCAAAAAAAAAAAAAAAAAAAAAAGGTGTATTCCTATAATACTTTTGAGTCAGTATCAAGATATCTTTGCTGCAAAAGTAATGCAGGTCTTGCGGTCTTGTTTCCTGATCCTAAAAGCTAAGATTCTGTGTTATTTATCAGGTATGTGTGTGACTAAATTTTTCCTTTTATTTTATATTCTTAAATGATATTTATTTGATTTTTCTCATTACAAAAGTGGAAAGTGTTGATTATGGAATGTTTACAAACTATAGAAAAATAAAAATTAAGTTAAATTATCCTCACTTGTAATTCTGGTTCTTAAGGATAACTACATTAACAATGTGCAGTAATGCCATTGCTTTTTATTCTTGTCATTGTTACTGAAAGAAATGCATCAAGATTTCAAAAAGATACTTAATAAGGTAACTGAGGGATTTAAAGCATTGGTTAGAAATACATATGACCATTTTGTGTTCAAGGCTTGGACTTGAATTATATGAATTTTCACACAAAAAAAAACCATTTGAAAATCTGCTAAATTAAGTCAATTGAAAGGAAAGACTGATATGCTGAATTTTCTTATTATTATGGAATCTATGAATTCAACTGCATCACTATTTTAAAAATTGTATGTGTTTTACATTAATCTCATTTTTCTTTTATTTCCTTAATTTTTTGAAATATTACTTTGTTTAGGCAAACTGTAAGGGGAAACATTGCATACTTATTTTATTACATTAATAATATTATATACTTATTTCATATGATCTAACTCTATCAACTGGAACCCATTACTTGATTTTGAAACACTATTCTGTATGATATAGAGTGAGAGTTTCATGCCAGCTCATTTTTCTTAAAATCATGTAGGTATCATAAAACAAGAAGAATGCCTTTATGTTAACTTCTAAAGCAAAAAAAAAATAAAAGTAATGATTAGTCACAATTTGAGATACGCTAATGCAAATTTACTTCTGATGATGAATTCTTTATAAAATAAACAATATTTGGGCACAATTAATTTATGCTAGCATTTACTTTCTGTTTGTACTGTGTTTTGTATATTGTATGTCCTCCAGATGTTCATTTGCTGAAAGATTGGTCCCCTTGTGGCAGCATTGATGTTGTAGAACATGTAGGAGGCAGGGTCTACAAGAAAGTGGTTAGATTATGGGGGAACCACCCTTGCAAGGAATCAATACCTGTCACACTGGAATGGGTTAGGTCCTATGTGAGTGGATTAATTCCCATGAGAACAAGATGTTATGAAGTTGGGTTACCCATGTACTTAGCACCTTATATGCACACATTTTCTTTCCACTTCTCTATTATGCGGATGCAGCCAGGAGGCCCTTGCCAGGATGCTGGTACCATGAAGTTTGGAACTTCCAGTCACCAGAATTATGAGCTAAGTAAACCTCTTTTCTTTATTTATCATCCAGCATTAGTAATTTTGTTATAACAGCCCAAAGTGTACTAAGACAGTATGTTTTCACTTGAACTATACAATCTAAACTTTTGGGGCAGGTACCAATTCTCTTAGGAATATTACAACAAAAGACAATTTAAAGAACATTAAGTGGTAATTGGCCTATAGCAAGTACTCAATACATATTGATATATGTCATTATCATCATACAGAAATTTGTATTTTAAAGTAAATAAATTATGGTTTTATTTTTTTCTTGACATTGTAGTCTAGAATCCATGTTTTAAGGTAGAACCTTTCTGAAGAAAAGGAGTTATATATGTACAGTAACCAATGCTATTTATAATGTAAATAATATTTATTTTTACTAATGTAAAAATAGCCATATGTATTTGGAAGAGTTTATGTTCACTGAAAGTCAAAGTTTATTCCTATTTGATAGAAAAAGTTATTTGGAGGTTTAACTGATCTTTCTTTAACTTAATAAACTAGAATTAGAGATTGGTTTTTAATTAGTTGCTAACTTTCCTCTAATTCAAGTGAAACTATCAATTATAGGTGTTGGGCAATGTGTTAGGCTGGAGGTTCTCAACCTTGGCTATACAAGTCATTTTCCAAGTTTACCAGTTGGTTCTAGTGGGGAGCCAAGTTTGAGGACCACTGGGCTATATATGTTAAATACTGTCAACAACCATATCAGTAATTACAGAAATAATTCCAATTCATTTGAGCTTCAGTGGATCTTGGAGATCCAGATTTTAACAAACTCCCCTAGGGATTGTGATACAGTTGATCCCAGGATCATGACTTATATCTCCAGGTCTGATTATTGCAATACCATCTATATGCCAGCAATAACGGCCTTGTATGAGTGGGCTACCCAATATTTAACATTTAAGCTACCTTTAAAGTTAGGTTTTATTGGACTGAAGAGTGTTTCACAAAATTATCTTGAAGTAAATTAAAATATTTTTATGACTATCAATCCAGAGAAAGTTGAGTTATACGAAGAGCAGAGGTAAGGATTACAACTTCCATGCTAGGTTCCATACTTCCTTCAGGTACCAGCAGGGAAGTTGAGTCTGGCTCAGCCTGGCTTCTGGAGGATTCTTTGGAGAGGGAGGCAAAGGTCAAGTAACCACATGTCCTGAGGTTCACTCTTAAGGCTCCAGTTGGGTAAAAGAGTGACTCTCCTTGATACAGAGGACATCTGGGTTGACCAAGTATTCTGGAGCAGGTGACTAGGAATGAGTAATCCACTACTGCTTTTAAAATGAGCAGTCGGTAATACTGTTTTCTCATTAAAAATATAGCCTGAATGTCTGGAGTCAACTGGTGTACTATGATTTAGCTGTAACAGCCACCCTTGTGTTCTAAAGCTTAGCAATTTTAGTAACAAAAAGAAAAGTCTTATTACAAAATGTTTTTTCAGTAGAATATAAACATCCCATAAAGGTTCCAGAAACTTCTACCAAGCGATAAGCTGGAGAAATACTTCCAAAGAGGGTAAATGAACATTATGTTTTGTGTTGATTTAGAAATGCATTTTGGGGTGCAAAACACTCGTAAAATTGAAACAAATTCCAAATAGAAATAAATGTCTGATACAGAATAAGGCCACTTCATCTCAAAGGAGATAAGGGAAGACTTTGATAATTATTACTTCCATCCATTCAATTGAAGATTACAAGTGTATGTCTTCTGTCATGTGAGCTGATGGTTATACAGTCTCTACCCTAGGTAGTGAGATATAAACAAATGTGCACAGCAGGCAGTGTGATAAATGCAAGGATACAAATAATCATAGAACCAAATACTGTAATCAGTACGAGCCATGGGGAAAGAGACAGTCATGGAAAATGGGTATAGAGTGATGATCCATACTCCACACACAGTCTCCATGAGAGTATTTCCTTACAGTCGAGAACTTTGAAATAAGCATATAGGACACAATAGCAACTGCTTCCCAGCTTTCTGTGATTCATGTGTTCACTTTTCCAAACCCCTCCTAGCACCTTGCCACCCAAGGAAGCAAACCCTTAAAAAGAAGATGTACTATACCCTAGGCCTTTTATCTTAATCTAGTAATACCAAGCATTTTAAATAAACCCAGATTATTCCTTGATCTTTAAAAGTTTGTGAGATATTTTTAGAGTTGATTGAGATAAAAGTCTAATAGTCAATTTTGAGCCGAGAATGACTCCACAAGTCCATTCTAGCCCTCAAGCTGTCTTAGCCCCTTCTAGCCTTTCCCTCGCCCTCTTCCTCCTCTCCTCTTCTGTTTCCCTCTCTATCATTTGCCTTTTCTCTAATAGACTATGGAAATTCTCAAGAGCCCCTAGAAAAGTACTGTTACCCACTTCTGAAGGTTGATCAATATTACTGCACCTTCAGAAAAGTTTCATACTAATCTTATAAGATTTTATATGATTGAACCTCATTACTTCCTGTGACTGAGGTTATTGTTAAGCTTATATATTGATAAAACTGTTCAATTTACTACTGCCTAAAACTTTATGGTATTATCACATATCCCAAAATTGATTTTAATCATCACTTTTATCTTCAAAGGATAACTTATTCCATTGAGAAATCTGGGATTTTCTTCAAAGTCAGAAAAAAACAAAATAAAACAAAACAAGCTTTTGGGTGAATTGACATGACTAAGATTAAGAAAAAAAAATCTGCTATTTTTGTCTTAGAAAAATACTTAAAATACTAAATCTTCGAAGAAGTAAACATAAGTTTGGAAACATGAGAAGTTTAGTTATTTTGGTATCCCATGTATAAGATTGAAAAACCAACATCTGAAAAGTACTTATTTTTTTTAAAGAAAAGTATGTGTTCTTAGTGCTATTATATCATTACATAATATAAAATCTGAAGACTAAGCCTTATTAATTTATCTAAACAAAATAGTAAGAGAATATCTAAACAAAATTGTAAAAGAATATCAAAACAATCAAACATTATTTATCACACTTACAACATTGTTAAGCACAGCGACCGCATGATAATCACTAACTTTTGGCAAACCTCAAATATAAACATTTCCAGGAAAAGCACAACGGATTGGTAAAGCACAAAGTAACCCTGGATTCTGGCATTCTTTCTATGTGATGTGATGTTTCTCACTAACCCAAAACAAAAACTGATACACAAGAAAAAGCTTGTTGTGCCATGGAAAAGTCTTACCACTTCATGGTCCAACTTCATTTTATTAAAAAACAAATAGATGCAATTGTAGCTATTCCTTATACTACCCACTTTTTATGCCTGTTAATCCTCAAAATGAGGGGGTTTCCTGATCACAAATAAAAATTAGCAAGGTTGATCATATTTCCCAAAGAGATACGATAATCATTCTCTCTTGCCTGGGCTCTGTGAGTGCTTCCAGCCACTGCTGTGAAATGCGCTCACTTGTACAGTGTGTGCACACATGGTTTCTAATTGAACAGAAAAAAATTCTGTAAACAGTATGCAATTAGGGGTCTATTGGATGCACTCAGGTAGGATATGTAGAACTACACTGGTTGGAAAACAAAGCATTGGCACAGAACGGTTGCTGTCACACCTCGGAGTCCTGATGGAGAAAACTAATTGATCTCACTCATTTCACTTTTTAAGAAGTCAAGCTTAAATTTCTCTTGTGAGAGTGGGTAACAGAACAAGGTGGTAAACTGTGTTAATGACTCTGTGACATCCTTTAGGACTGTGTCTTTCGATGGTCCTCTGAACACAGAATATTCAACAAAGAGCCAGATCGGAAGAGTTTGCAAAACCTCAAACTGCTGCAACAGCTGAGTGAAGAGAATAGTTCTGTTGAAAGCAAATTAATGAACAAGTGTCAAAATGGGCAGTTGGTGTCAATTCCAAAAGGATTTGGAAGTGAGAAGGGGAGTTGAGGAAAACATATTAATAGAGCCCTTGTTTTTATGAAAAGAACACCATACTTCATCATAGGAGTCATGCTTGTCACAGAACACATTACAGTGTTGAGCAGAAAGAATCGCCTTATTGTGGACCATTTAAGTACCTTATTTTGTTGATTTTCAACAGTATATGCTCTTCTGTTTTCTTGGAAACAAATTTAAGAAGAAATTTTACCCTAAGCCTATGTGTTAATTCTTAGACCAATACACCCACCACTTTAAGAAAGAAAAGACCCAAACTAACCTATTCCTAAGTAACTTAAAATATTTGGAACTAACTTGTTTTACATTTTAGCTTTTTCCCATGATATTCTCATTTAAAATTAATTCTCTCCATTCTGTCAACATGAGTAGTCATAAAAGTTTTAAAAAATTATTTTTTTCCTGATTATTAAATTTGACTAAAAGATTAATTGAAAAGTGATTGAAATTTTCAAGCATATTCAATCTCCATTTTAGGAGACATTATATAAAAGGCATTTGTTAATAAAGATTTTCTTTATGAATGGTTCACAAAATACTTTGTTACACTTCAGTACAATTCATATTAATAAACTAAATATATCCAAACACGATATTGAAATTTGATTTGTTCCAGTCTATTTAAATCATGGAAAACTTTTAAAAATGAAATCACTTTTCAAGATCCTAGATACAAAAATCAACTCAAAATGGATCAAAAACCTTAATGTTAGACCTGAAATTTTGAAAGTACTAGGGGAAAACTTCAAGATTAGGAAAGGTAACAATTTCCTGTACAGGACTCTAATAGCTAAGAAAATATAGCAAGACTTGATAAATGTGACTTTATCAAATTAACAAGCTTTTGCACAGCAATGGAAACAATCAGGAGATTGAAGGATGGTTTACAGAATGGGAGGAAATCTTTGCCAGCTATTCGCGTCGGAAGAGGATTAATATTCAGAAAACATAAAAAACTTGAAAGGTTTGACATAAGAAAATAAGTAATCTGATTAATAAATGGGCAAGTCAGCTAAACAGACACTTCTCAAAAGAAGTGCAAATGAGCAATTTAAGTATGAAAAAATGCTCAACATTTTTCTAGCCTGCAGAGAAATGCAAATCAAAACTACACGGAAACTCTGTCTTACCCCAGTCAGAATGGCTATTTTTAAGAAAATAAAATACAACAAATGCTGGTAAGGATTTGGAGAAAAAGGAATCCTTGTACACTATTGGTGGAATGTAAATTAGTACAACCACTATGGAAAACAGTACGAAGTTTCCTCAGAAAATAGAACTACTACATGACCCAGCTATACCACTCATGGGTATATAATGAAGGAATCAAAGTCAGCATACAGTACATACCTGCATATACATGTAGTACTGTTCATAATAGCCAAATTATGAAATCAGCCTACATGCCCATCAATGTGTGAATGGATAAAGAAAATGCAGTATATACACACAATGGAATATTATTCAGTCACAAAGAACAAAATTGAGTCATTTTCAGGAACATGAATGGAACTGGAGATCAGCATGGTTAGCAAAACAAGCCAGACTCATAAAGACAAATGTCTCATGGTTTCTCTCATATGTGAAATCTAGGGGGTAAAAAATGACTTGAAAGTAGAAGGGGCACCATTGCAAATGAGGAAAGGGACCAGGGAAAAGGATGGATGTTCAGAGAGGGTAATAAGGAAGGTGAATATAATCAAAGCACATTATATGCATGGATGAAAATGTCACAATGAAACTTGCTCTTGTACAATTAATATGCATTAATAATTATGACTACAAACAAAAAAATATCCTAGAATCATTTCCTCCATCTTAGCAAATAGATGATAATTATTCTTTGTGTTGCTTTTTCCTTCTCTAAAATGCTGTCTTGTAGAAATATATAAGATCAATATTTGTCTTATATTTTCCTCTTTATCTCCATTATCACATTTGCATTATACATCTCAATAATTTTAAAAGCCTATAATATCCTCAAAACACGTGATGACCCATTGGAAAGATGCTCCAGTAGGTGAGCCCTAGCTTTGGACTGGGCGTTCAGAGCACCTGTGTCTTTGTTCAGACACCTTCCATCGCTGAGATCCCTTGCTCACCCTCAACTTTGACCCTTGTAACTCCTGTAAGTAGGGCAGACTTTGGAGGAAAAAAGAACAATGAGCACTATGTAACTCAGGACTTGGATAATGTGGTTTCTCCACTCTGCTTTTACTCTGTCATAAATGTGTGTTAAACTATTCCATCTCTTTATCTTGTGCTTCTTACTGTGTATTTCAACATAATGAAATAGATCATGTATTTTAAGCATCTTAATTTGAACATCTGTTTTGTACCATTTGGGACAGGCTGTCTGTACATGACAATACATGCAGAAAATATCATTGCATCATTATTTCCTAACGGGACAGAACACAGGTCCAAATCTTAGCCATCAGTGATCAACATTTCCTCTTTTGACCATGCAATCAGAAAAAAGCAGAAGTTATCCTCTTGCCTCCCAAATAAACACTCAACATTCCTTCTTTTGATCACTCTAAGGAGGTTCAGAATAAGAACATTTTGATTATATAAATTATTGCTATAGGAACCAGAGTTTAGTTCATAATGTAACTTAGCAAATAGATGATAATTATTCTTTGTGTTGCTTTTTCCTTCTCTAAAATGGACACCATTATATAACGTACTTGGGAAAATATTGTGAAGATGTAATGAGATCTTGCATTTAAAGCACTTCAACACAGAGCCTGTGGCTGCTGCTGCTTGTTTTTTTTTTTTTTTAAAGAGCTGAATGATATACACAACTTTATGAAATAAAAATACATGCCCATATTATTGTTTTTATTCTATTCCCTTTAAAAACAGCAATCCTTGAACATTATATTACTATAATTCAAACAGCATATCTCTCATGATAGCTTAAATTTAAAGAAGAGAATGAAAAAATCAATTTAAATGGTATAAAAATATTTTTATACTGTAAAATTATATCGCAAGGCTTTTCTAATATCCCAACAGCTACCACAATTCATGAAATCAAGGGGTATAAAATTTAATTTGATTATTCTTCATGTGCTCATTGACATGCTGAACATATGATGCCTATTCTTTAAAAGTTCCAGATTACATGCAAGTTGAATATAGTACAACTTTTGGTATCTTTATATCACTTACTAACATAAAAATTAACATGTATTATCCATACACAAAAATATCTGGTCTTTTGAAAAATGTGAGATATACAACAGATTACACAACTTTTTTCCCCCAAAACTGGTAGAGAAACATAATGGAATAATGTGTTTGTACAGTGGTGACTATTTGTCACGGCAGACCCTGACATAGGCATTAAAGCACCAACCAAATTAGGGAGCATGTCATAACCAGCCAGTTGGAGGGTGGTAACAAAATACTTGGCTAACTCTTCTATACTAGAGACATCTGTCTAGCTTAGCAAGATAGTAATACCAGGCACTTCTGTAATTTGGATCATGAAAATGTAACGATTCACTTCATTGTAAAAAATTTAAGCAACATAGAAAAATCATTCCATGTATCTTAGACATTTTCAATATTTGCTGTATACAACACCCTGAAAATATTTATGTAATATTTTAAGTGGAAAAGGCAATATGAACATATATAATATTGTCTAAATGTTATATTTAATTAAAATATGTAATATAAAATTTATATTTTATGATACTAAAAAAATTTCGCTTATTTGGGAAGCAACTATAAAAGAGTTTGATTTGTTGGAATAGATAGTAGATGATTTTTTTTTCTTTTCTTCAATTATAGGTTAAATAATATAACATTTATTTGTATTGAATGTTTGCTATATGCTGGATGCTGTATATTGTGTTTTAATAAAACTATTTTAATATTTGAAACAATCTTAGAGAGTGATGTGGTTTTCATTTTACAGACTAGTTAATTGGAAGTTAGAGAAGTTATAAAACTTGCCCATAGTCAAACAATGAGCATGTGGCAGACTTGGGCCTAGAACTTCTGTTTAACATCAAGTCCTGTATTTGTAATCACAGCAACTTCATAAAACAAAAATTACTGTATATATTCTGCACTCTATACACTATTCATATGAATAGACATATATAAACATCTATTGTGTTTTTCTGGAAAACAGGATGACCAGTTTCCTCTGATTTGCCTGTAATCTTCTCCATTTCAGTGCTGAGATTCAGACCCACTCACTTCTAAGGCAGCCTGTACCAGCTGGTCACTCACAAGAAAGGACTACTTGACCTGGAAAAATTATAATAGCCCACTCTCAAATTCAGAAATCTGAATGAAAGGAGCAGGAGGGAGGTGTAACTTTATGAAGAGGACTTCACTATTTTTAACCAGGAATGAGAGTCTGGGGTAAAAGAGTATTTGTTGGCTCCTTCCCTGGAAATTATGTTTAGGAGATTAACAATGAGTAGCAACCTCACTGAGTGCCATTTTGAGGCTTGAACATATACTGAACACAGTATATGCAGACTCCTGTTCCTACTCTCAGGTTGAAAGGACTGACGGTTGGGTACGAGTAAAGACTAAAAATTACTTTTCTAGAAAGATCTGGAGAACAGCCTCATGGTTCTGGACTCTTTTCCTTGGGGCTGTTGGTAAAAGGCTGCTCCACATCAAACCTTGGAGCCAAAGCCCTCCCCAGTCAGGTGGGCCCAGCCCCATTTCCATGTGTAACTTCTCACTGCTGCCATCTGGAGATGGCAGGGGATTCAGGGATTCGCCATTATTATCTTTCCTTTCCCTCTTCTTGGTTTGTGCCCCGCCCCCAAGTCCCCTGCAATGACTCAAATGTTCTGTCAGTCTAAGTGTAAGACTATTTTTATCACAATGTTTGGGAATCTCTGGGCACAAACTGTCTGCAGATTGGGTAGGTTACAGGTGCACCAGTTCATGTTACTGGTTTAGCAGCCACGAGTTTAAAGTACTAATCTGCCTCTTCTGAGTTTTGCCTTTCAGTCAGTCGGCCTTCTACTCTTGAGGGCCACTCACTGTCCTTGCTAGTTGACCCCTCTCTTTTCAGGCTTGACTTAACTCTGTTCATTCTTTTTCTTCTTTCTTCTCTCTCTCCTTTCTTCTACCCCCTTTTCTTTCTTCTTTCTCTTTTCATAGTTGAAAACACCATAATCATTTTCGGTTTGGCACTCAGTTCTACTTTCTCAGTTAATGACTGAAATTACTTTTTTGAACCCAACTGTGTAACAATAGAGTCAAATCCCCTAGCTATAACCCCCCAAAATATCTTCGCCATTTCTGAGGAACCCTCACCAATATCTGAGTTTGTTCTTCCTGAGCTGCCTCTCTGTTATCACCATCCCAACACACAGATTTTTCCAAAAGTTTCAACTTTGTTCCCTAGAAATACCAACCCCAAATCTCAGAAATTTCTGTCCCCAAACCATCCTCCCTCAAATTTCCCATTTAGAAGAGACTCTTTACTGTTATACACTTTGAGAGGACTGTGTTCCTTTCCTTCCAAGTTATTGACTTGGTTATTCGTTTGTGTGACTTTTAGTTAGTGTCATTTTCTTTCAATAAACTGGAAATATAATGAGGTATAAAAACCACAAAATACTATTGTTAGTCACTAGTTTAATATGTTCAGCTCCATGATACATTAACTCAAATAAGTCCTCAAATTTATCTTAAACATTTTTCTCATCAAATCTGTGTTTAAGCGGATTCACCATGACTGTTCCAATCAGAGGCCTTATAAATTGAATTAATATTTGCTATACATACATTCCATATTATAGATTCAACATTTATTATTTCATGCTAAGAACAAGCTTATGGATATGTATTGTATATGCCATTTGACCTTGTAAATCTGAGAGGCTTGCAACACATAATTAAAGATACCTAAAACTTAGATTTTTGTCTTGCTCTGAATCTCTGTTCTCTTTCTACTGCATATATTACCTTCTTAAAGTCTCATAGCTAATATCCTTTGTTAATCAGCTGACCACAGTCCTTTTCTTTTCACTCCTTTCCAAGGAGATGAATTAGACACATTCAAGCTTTACTGAAGTTTATGGAAATAAAATGTGTTTAAAAATAATTAAGCATGCAATAAGAATAATAGAGTGATAAACTACTTGAAAATTTTTACTTCTGTCATTTAACCTAATTTCAAATTGTATTATGAATGAACTCTAGCTCTTAGAGCAGTTTATTAGTGAAAATACCATTATTCCCTAATTACTATTTACTTTTCCAATAATTTTTTAAAATGTATCTTAACTATTTAAAGCGTGGAGGATTTGGTTTATATAAATCTGTTTTGACCACATTTCAAGATCTGTGTCTCCCAAGTTCTGCTTAGAAATAGTGTAATTGCAATTACAAGCATCTCACATTTTGTAAACAGTTTGAGTTCCAAGAGTTCATAAGTGAGTTGTTTGAAATCAGTGCGTATTTTCCCATTGACCTAATCTAATGAAGGATGGCTGTTTCCCAAGCTGCCATTTCTATGTTCTCTCCTCCCACTTTCTGTCCTCAAGTCTCAAAACAACAACAACAAAGGGGAAACCAAGGTGAATACTAAACCCACGTTTACTGCCCTGAGTTCTAGAGTATGTTGGGAAAAGGGCTTTGTGATTTAGTAAGGAACAGAAATTCAACAGGTAAAGGTTGACAGAACACAGAGAAAATCCATTTCTCTCCAGGAGGTTGCTCTTACTAGCTCTGAAAAGCTTTTTTTATTTCTATCTTGGAAACTTCCTTTTCTACATTTCTAAACTGAGTTTTTCTCTAATGGTAACACCTGAAAGAAGGAAACAGAAAAGAGAAATTTCACATTCATTAGCAAGTTCATGCTGTCCACCTACCTGCTACCTCTTAAAATCAGTGGCAAGTCTAAGAATGGTGTGACTTAAATGTTACTTTTTTTACCCAAATTTCAAAATTCTTTAATGGTTGTATTTTCCATATCTCATTTTTCTCTCTACCAATAATCTCAGTAATAAAAGTATTTTATAGAGTATGCTACATTTAAAAACTTGTACATAGGAATGAATTACCACATGATATTTTGATACATGTATACATTGTCTAATACTTAAGTCAGGTTAAACATATTTGGCTCCTTATGCACATTATTTCCTTATGGTGTATTTTCATCAGCTTTTGCGTCATTGTGACCAAAAGACCTGACAGAAACAAATGGAGGAAGAAGTTTATTTGGGACTCAGTTTCAGAGACCTCAGTTCATAGATGGCCAACTCCATCACTTTGGGCTCAAGATGAGGCAGGATATCATGGCAGGAGGGTATGGAAAAGGAAAGCAGCTCAGGACGTGGCAAACAGGAAGCAGAGCTCTGCTCACCAGGGACAAAATATAAACCCCAAAGCCTCACCCCCAGTGACCTACCACCCTCTAGCCACACCCTACTTGCCTCCAATTATCACCCAGATAATCCAAATCAATGGATGAATTCACTGATTAGGTTACAACTTTCATAATGTAATCGTTTCACCTCTGAACACTCTTGCCATGTCTCACACATGAGTTTTTGAGGGAAAACACATATCCAAACTGTAACATGGTGAAAATGTTTTAATCCTTTCCTGTAACTTTTTGAAATACACATTTCACTATTATTTGAAGTCATCCAGTCATGCAATATTTCACCAGAAATTCACACTCCTAACTATAGCTTACTACCCCATTAATCAACCTTTCCCTGCTACTCCCTTGCTCTCCACAAATTTGCTGTATTTTTAAGTGATTTCCAATTTTTTAAAAAATAAAATATATTCATAACAAACCTTGAGAGGATGAACATCTTTTGCCATTATATCAATTTTATGGATAAAAATATGAGGCTTTGACATTAAGGTTCACTAAGTATTCATGGGCCAAAAACAACACTATTCTAGGCTTTCCATGTCCCTATTTCAAGGCTATTTTTCCATTGTTTGCCTCTGACAATTTTATTCCATCCTCTAGAGTCCTACTCCATGAGAAGAGGGATTGGTATTCTACTACTTTATCCTGAGCATCCACAACACTTTCCTGACACTTAGTGATTAGTAAATGTTGAACAAATGCATTTCAGTCATTGTTATCTTAATAATTTGAGCAACAATGCTATATAATTTTTCTGGTCAAAAAATAACTTTTTATAAGAGGCAACATAGTCTATGGCTAAAAGCCCAAGCTTGTGTTCCATAACAAATGTTCAATTTTACCCTGAGTTGTTGAAGTCTTCCATCTACTACCTTAATTACTGACTTTAGTAATCAAGGACTGATGGAAATGGAAGAAAATATCACAAAAGAAGTATAAACTTCTTGCTGCTCTTCCCTGTGCTTCCTTATCTTTCCAAAAATTCTAAGAATAGTTCTCAGGCTTGATAAGGAATTATGCAGAGTTACACACACACACACACACACACACACACATCAAAACAAAAACAACAACAACAAAACAATCCAGCCCCAAATGTCAAAACTTAACATCCAAAATCTGTGGTTAAATAGAGATTGTGAGGAGTTACCTTCTGCAATAAACAACTTGAGTTAAAATTTTTTTCTGGTTCCTAAATTAACTTAACAGTTGATTTATTGCCTTATCTTCACTCTATTTATTTAAAGGAGAGGAAGTGATAGGGAACATAATCTATAATCATGACTGCATGAGGAAATATATTAAGACCTTATGTTTTCCATCTGTTTTTTCAGGCAACGACTTTATAGGGCCAAAACCAAGGTTGACTGTTATCCCTAGGGCCACTTATCAATAGAGGAATTCCTTCCAGAATTCGAGGGGAGAAAATAAAATTAAACAAAGGGAAGGGAGAGGACAACAACAAAGAGAGTGGGGGAGAAAATACCTTTCCAGGAACTGTGCCTTTTTTCCTTCATAAGAATTGGTCTTAGCCCTGACAGCTTTATGCTATACATGATAACTAATGTACATCAAGCAGCATATGCTATATGTCTCACATGCATGACATCATTTGATTGAGTCCTTACCCAAACTCTGTAATTCAACCACTATTATCTTGAAGAAATCAAGACCTAGTACTTACTCATGTGCACATAAATACAAATCAACCCAAGGGACTTGAGTGCTTTGGAGTCTAGGGCCCTTGTACTTCATTCGTCATGCGGTGTTCTGCCTCACAAAGAACTGCATATGTGTGTTGGTGGCCCATGAACAAGCTGCAATAATTAAAAATAAAAAATCTATTTCCCTGCTTGTACCTTGGTTGCTACCTTTCTCATATGAATTCTATCAAACAACTTATCTGCAGTGGATGGATAGTGAGAATGCAAATGAAAAAGCAGTGAGCACCCAGTGTGTAGAACAGGAGCCATAAGAGAAATACCTGGGAAGGGGCCACAGGTGCATCCCAAAATATCAGGTAGCAATGGGTGAGTCTTATCCTCACTAAAACTATTTTTGAGGAGTTATTACATATATTCCATCCTATATCTGGTCGCTTACTTCATATGTCCTACTGCTCTACCATGGAAGGAAACAGAATTCAGATCTTGATTGCCCCTCTCCAAAAAAAAAAAAAAAAAAAAAAAAAAAAAAAATGTAACCAAGGACGGTGTCTATGGAAGAATCTAGAGGGTCATTTCATAGAATAGAATGGGATATGAGAGCACCCTTTAACCACCCCTTCCAGCTCCCAACTCATTTTACAGCCTTAGTAAAAGAGAGGAAAGAGATTATTTACCTGCTCCTATAGAGGCTGGAGCCTGAAAGTCATGTGTAACCTTTGAAGGACTGTATTGGTTTTAATCACAGGAATAACATCTTTTTGACAGGCAGGAGAGAGGAAAGAGCTGAACCACACTGCAAATATTAACCAGGCTATTTTGGAGCAATGGCTATTGCCTTTGAAATCTTTCATCATGAGTCTATACTTAGAATTCAGATGAGCCCAGGGGGAGGGGAATGAGCAGTGTTAATCCCCAGTTGTTTTGAAGTTGTCCTGTAAGCAGGTTGGTGTCTAAACTGTCCAAAATGGAAGTGTTCAAGGCTTTGCTTAAATTATGAGATTTTTTTTCTCTGTGTATTTTGGTTTAACCTGTTCCTCACATACACTGTCACATCACTCTGAGAGGTGACACTTTTCAGTTTTCTTTCAAACTAGACGTTCTAGAGAGCACTAGCTGCAATCACATGGAGACTGATGCTCCATGACAGCTAAAAGTTGGATTGAGTTTCAGGAGCTACTATATATAAAGCTGGGTCGACTTATGTCACCGCACTAATTAAATGCCATCTGGGTGGTTCCTCTGGGTTTTGAGTCCATCACCCAGTTCAGATCGAGTCAGAGGCCAAGGAGGAGAACATGATGATGGACCTTTTTGAAACTGGCTCCTATTTCTTCTACTTGGACGGGGAAAATGTTACCCTGCAGCCGTTAGAAGTAGCAGAGGGCTCTCCTTTGTATCCAGGGAGTGATGGCACCCTGTCTCCTTGCCAGGACCAAATGCCCCCAGAAGCCGGGAGCGACAGCAGCGGAGAGGAGCATGTACTGGCACCCCCCGGCCTGCAGCCGCCCCACTGCCCCGGCCAATGTCTGATCTGGGCTTGTAAGACTTGCAAGAGAAAATCTGCCCCCACCGACCGTCGGAAAGCCGCCACTCTGCGTGAGAGAAGGCGACTAAAGAAAATCAACGAGGCCTTCGAGGCACTGAAGCGACGAACTGTAGCCAACCCCAACCAGAGGCTGCCCAAAGTAGAGATTCTGCGGAGCGCCATCAGCTACATTGAGCGGCTGCAGGACCTGCTGCACCGGCTAGATCAACAGGATAAAATGCAGGAGCTAGGGGTGGACCCCTTCAGCTACAGACCCAAGCAAGAAATTGTAAGCCCAGATGCTGCCGGGCCGGGAAATGCAAAGGCTGATTAAACGCCTTCCCCGGGGCCTTAACCTCCAGCTGCTGAGTCTCTTCCCTTACTCCTTTCTCGCCCGCCCCTCCCATTCTTTCTCTAGATGAACCCCCAGTGACCCAAGAAGATCGGGTCTCTCCAATACGCAGGAAATGCGTACCCAGCCCAAGGAAGCAGAGGAGACACCCACTTAAGGGCCCCCTCCCCCGGAATTTGTTTCTTTCCTAATCTGCTGCTTTGGTTTTCCCTCCAGCTTGAGGGTGCGGATTTCCTGCGCACCTGCAGCTCCCAGTGGCCAAGTGTTTCGGATCATTCCAGGGGGCTCGTGATAACTGCTAAGGAAGGTAAAGTAAAAGGAAGGGCACTGGGTTGCGCCAGAGAGCATCCCGGGAGGGAGCTGGGGTGTACCCTCCGGACCCAAAGTGAGCGCAGGGCGCATCCTGCTACAACCGCGCCCTTTGAGCGCAGTGACCCGGTCGTCTCCCGCAGTCAGAGGGGCCTTCTGCAGGGCACAGTGCTGCCCGATTCTTTCTTAGTTGGTGCATTGTTGGTGTATGTTCGTGTTTTTTTCCTTTGTTCAGGAGGAGCAAGCATTGATTCGTCGGCCTCGAGCAGCCTTCGATGCCTTTCTTCCATTGTGGACAGTATTTCCTCAGAAGAACGCAAACCTCCCTGCGCAGAGGAGGTGGTGGAAAAGTAACTTTGTACGGCGCCAGGGACGGGTTCCACGCAGCAGGAAGACTCCTTCTCCGCCTAATCATTTAGATTAGGTCACATTACGTTACTATTTAGGAACCCAGACCCCAGAGTTTAGGAAAGGGAAGGAGACATATTCATAAAGAAATTTGTGCAAACTCGAACGAAAAGGCCTTTTCAGCTTGGGCTTCTATTTTTTTGGAACCGCGCGAGTGCCTTAGGTCTAGCATCCCTATTTTGTTTTTGTTTGATTGGCTTTGTACAATGTTAACTTTTATTACGGAGATCCTTTTGTGTCATATGCAAAAGAAGTTCATTCCTGTCCAAAGAGAAGTGGGAACGTTAATCTTAGTGGTATTTAATGTATTTTTGTACATAGTCAGTACTTTCATTTTTTTATGTAAACCTAAGAAGTATATTTTAAATGTGGACTGATAAGATTGTATATAAAATGTGTGAGGATCCTGGCATTGTAATATTAAAAGTAAGTTTCTATATGAACAAATTTGGTCTTAATTTGATTCAACTGGAAAAATACATTTGAGGGCATGTGTACAAAAATAAAGAGAAGCCATATTTTAATTTAGACACCACAGAAGCCCATTTATGTGGGTGTTTTCTTTCAGGCTGAGTCTTTTTTTTTTTTTTTTTTTTGTCTGATTTAAACTGGGCACTTTAATATTTCATGTAGATCTTACACTTGTGATTAGAAGTGAGGAGTATCCAGAAGGAATCTGTATTTTCCTTTTATCAGCATTCATTTCTTTCTTTCTTCCTTTTTTCTCTTCTTACTGTTCTACAATTGGTGATCTAGGTGTGATTTACTTACCCAGAGTTAACAACTGAATTTTCAATCTAGTTAAATCTTGTTGCAAGAAATTCCAAAACAAAACTCTGCTTATTTCCCTAAAAGATCTTCAGCTTATTTAATCCAAATTATTTTTCCCCTCCTCGATGTTTCAGGCTGTTTCGCAGCATTGATCTGAGTACCCAGGGGCTGCACTGGCCTCCTCCCCAGTTTTCTTGAACTAGACTGGTCCCTATCAGACTGGAATATCCTCAAGGCCTCTTTGGCCTGGGTTTGTTTTTCAAATATAAAGATAAAAAGAGAGGTGGACTTCTTTGAAGGGAAGGTTGCTTTAAGAGAGGGAAGGGTTAAATGGTTGAGGGCAAAAGACAACAACAACAACACACATGAAACCTCTTAGCTGGTCCAAACAGCAGAGCCCCAGAGAGACTCTAAGCCCCAGGAGTTCTTCACCATGAGGATTTTACAACGTGTGCCAGGTTTGTTTATCCTGTAACCTCAGGAAGAGAAGACCACCAAGAAACACAGTGGGAAGTGAAGTGGAGAGAGGAGCAAGCCATTTCTTTAGAATTTCTACTTCTCTCTTCCAATCTGCAAAGGGTATTTACTCCCTTCTCCTACCCCTTAAAGTCTACCTTACCCATCTACTTTACCCATTTCTTTCCCATAGCTGGTGATCGGTGCACAGATGCAAAAAATCAAACCCATTTCAGTATTTCCCAGTCCAACCTTGCCTCCTAAAACTCCACATCTGATCTTTCTTTTGTGCAGCACCATGCAAATTCCAGAGAGCCCCACAAGTAGCGCCCCCTGCAGGCATGAGCTATAGCTTGCCTCTTTTCCATGTTAGAAGAGAAACCCTCTTCCTGAGGAAAATATGGGTTGAATATTCCTTATCCAAAATGCTTAGGGCCTTAAGTGTGTCAGATTTCAAGGGTTTTCAGATTTTGGAATATTT
The DNA here is from genome assembly GCF_902686445.1 of Sciurus carolinensis. Lineage (NCBI taxonomy): Eukaryota > Metazoa > Chordata > Mammalia > Rodentia > Sciuridae > Sciurus > Sciurus carolinensis. Next base: position 138,471,230 of record NC_062216.1, read on the forward strand.
GCATAGGCTTTGTGATTGAGCGCCCCAATCTCCAAACTCCCAAATCCAAGATGCTCCAAAATCTGAAAATTTTTCAGCATCATATAGGCAGTCAAAAAATTTGGATTTAAGAACATTTCAGATTTCAGATTTTGGATTGTAGTTAGTCTTCTGAGTGCATGGATAATTCCAGTTTCTTCACAAATACTTTAAGAATGTCGAAAGGGGAGCTCCATGGTACAATTGGTGGTTAGCATATGCTATGGTTCATAGAGGAAACTGACATTGACATATTTCTTTTAAAGGTGTAAGAGAAGCAGGTGGGAGGTTTAAGGAATGCAAACTTCTGAGCATCTGGAGCAAGCAAACTACCTCGGTTAAATTCAGGCTGCTACTGTGTAGCCCTGGGCTAGTCATTTCTGCTTTTTAGTCCGGCTTCCTCATTTACAAAATAATGAGGATAACAGGGCCTGATTCCTGGGATCCTGAAGATGCACTGAGATACACATATAAAGTGCTAAGCTAAAATAGTGCACAAAATAAGCTCTAGATGCCAGATCTCAGATCTTTTTTTTTTTTTTTTTCATTAGTAAATCTAAGTTGACCATTGACCATCAAAAGTTTTTTCTTCCACCAAAAGTCACTGTGCCTGACTGTGGCTGGGAAAAGTATTCATAGCAAGGAGAACTGGGACAATGTGAATGAGTCATTCTTAGCAGTTTCCACATTAACTCATAATCCTTCATCAACCAGCCAGAGAGAGGTACTGTTGTTATGTCTACTTTAGAGAAGATGATCCTTTGGAATCATAAGGTCCTTCCATGTGGTAAGTATAAAGCCCAGACTTGGAGCTAGGTAGTTGTCAATGGCTGCAGGCTCCTGCCCTCAACTACCAGGCACCCTGAAAGAGAAGCCTTGGGAAATTAACATAGGAAACTTTATGTCCTATAGAGTAATTCGATGGTCTTTGACAGTTGTTTCCCAAAAGTTCTTTCTCAAGAGTAGCTAGCTAGTGAGCTGCAAGCTAGAATAGTTACATTATTTTTAAAAATAAACTCTTTCATGTGATTTTGGGGTACAGAGAGTACAGATATTCAGTGTTCCCAACTACCATGAGACTGGCAGAGAAAATCTGGGATGCTAAACTTGACTTTTATCTTTATTAAGACATTCTTAAATTAAACCTAGAAACATTTGCCAATCACATTATCCAACCAAAATATGTGTGAATATGTGCCAATTCTGTATGTTCCCAATGGTATCCATATTATATTATCTGTTTTTTTCCTGGAGAAGCAACAGAGATTTCTTCTAAAATATGTGCATGTGTGTTTACACACACACACACACACACACACACACAGAATTAAATTCATTACCCAGCTGAAATAAAATGTTGTAACTGACCAGGTGAATTCATTCACTTTATGACTGTATATATATTTATAATAAGATTTCTGTTATAAACGGCTCAACCACAGAATGCTTTTATCAATTCATGGACTTCGCTTGTTGATAGATTTTATTCAGTCTTTGCAAACCAAATCCTTTCTATCTTTCTTAGCTAGGTAACTTGAGAAATTGTTTGGAATCAGTTTGCCTATGGAAGTCTCTTCATTAAATAGAGCAAATATTTCCCAAAGACTTTGTGTGACCTCCACTGCTGTAGTTGACAGTGGATTTCCAAAGAAATACTTGGTGTGTTTGCAATTAAAATGTTTTTGTTTGATATTAATGATGATAATCTTTACCAAGGCCAAAGCCAAAACAAACAGGGCTGTGGAAGGGAAAAATCAAGACATAATAACTTGGTAAAGATAAGCAATTTGGGATTAAATCGGAGTCTCTTTTCCAGAAGCATATACACAGTTTTCAAGTATGAAGTAATGAGTGATTTTATGTTCTACTACTATAGAAATAATTTGTTAAATATCAAATACTAGTTTTTCTCAAACTAACTTTAATGTTCTTATCTGGATCATTGAATCCAAACCTGAACATTGTGGAAACCCATGTAATGCCAAATGGTCTCCCTTTTCTTCCAAACTCTTTTGTATGTTTTTGGGGTGGGAAGAGTGCAGTGTTCCCTACTACTCTTGAGATTAGAAGAGCAAACTTGCAGTGTTTAGAGTGACATTTATCCTTAAGAAGACATTCTTTAATTAAAAGAATTTACCATTTGTGTTTTACTTAGTAATACTGTATCCCATTTCTTCATTTAACCCCCCCATAGAAGTTTTATTAAAAAAAGTTTTACTTTAAACTTTGAATATCTCATTGTCTAATTCTATGAATTTGTAAATGAGCAATAATATGGTATCTTCCCACAGGCCTCTCCAGTCATTCCCACAAACTAAACTTATAAAAGATGATCCTTGGTCCTATAGGATTCAGGCTGCAAAAAGTAATTTCTTCTGCAAGCTTATTTCAGAGTCAGTCTGTGAGATGGAATGCTATGGCATGTGCTGGAACAAAAGATAATGCTGTAAGAACTGGCTACTTTCTCTACTCTCAAGACTGCTAAATGTCCTTAGTCCTTTGATCTCTCTTGGGAGTCTTCGAATTCAAGCAGAGGCCAATGTCTTCCTCAGCTGTCTTCTCCACAAATTCTTCCAGCAGCTCTGGCAGGTACTAATGTGTTTACTTAGGTGTGCCCCGGGTTCTCAGAACTAATAGCAGTTTGAAATTGCTTAGCACATTGTGAAGTCATCTATGATAAGCAAAAATCCCAAGAACTCCCTTTTGCCAGGAGTTGGTAAGGGTCTGCAGGTAGGGGCAGAAGTGAATTGAAATGGGTTAATCTTTCTACATGTAATCTTTCTATGTAGATTTGGTTTCTCCCTCTAAGAGAAGCATGAAGAATTTTTAGTAATGCAGAATTCCTAGAGTAGACAAATTTTATTATGAAAAACATGATGAACATCATTTTGATGGGTGTGGTCTATCCATCAACAATAGTTTTTTTTATTTATTTATTTGCTAATACAGGTTCTACTAAAATAAAAAGTTGGCAATCTCTTATAGATCATTGCAATTAAAACCTGTTTACTAAAGTCTAAGTTGTTAGAAAAACCAAACTTGTTACTTGTTTTGTTCAGAATCTGAAATTCAAATGTGTAAATACATGAATTATCCATCTGCCTCACCAGCACCTTCGTTTACAGCTCTGGGTGCTGGGTGCCTGTGGCTGAGCTTTCTTTCCCCCATCTGCTTACTGTGAGGTTTCCCTAGCAGACAGTGTTGGAATATTATTTCTAGCAAACTCTTTACATATTAAATAAATGTGAGTTTCCCCTGCATGTAAGAAGTTCACTTCTCGGGAGACATAGGGAAAAGCAGCATATATTTTCATTTCTTCCATGGCATACAAAATCGAATCTAGTTTGATTTGGGGGTAGAAGAGGGCACATTGACAGCTACGTTGTCTTTTTTAAAGAAGATTTGATCTTTTTCCATGCTTCCCTGTTCAATTTCTCCACTCGATTTTTAACTTCTGTATGCTTATCCACTTCCCCCATTCCCTCTCTCGACTTCTCTCTTCCTCTCCTTCCCTCCCCAGCTTCTGAGAAAAAAAAAAAAAAAAAAAAAAGCGAGCCTCCCCTGAATCTGGGATCCCCTGTCGTTTTTAAGGTGCCTGTTTCCTTCCTCCCTTGCATACTGCCTCCCAGTTTTTGATCTCACTCTTCTCTGGACTCTGATAGTGGTTTAAAAGTTTTGTCTCCATTTTTTTCTTTGGTGCCCTGAGATCCTATTTTCAGCACTTGAGTCCCAAGGGCCCTCATCCCTGGACCCTGTTTCGCCCCGGCAGGTCTCAAGAAGCCACCGGGCGCTGGCGTTTTCTTGGCTTCTTTAGTTCCACTCGCCTGCGGCACTCTGGTAAATTTGTTTTGAGATCACCTTACCAAAGGCAGCCCTAACCTCTGAGAACTAACGTTACTGACAGAGGCTCCTGAGTGACAGCGTCTTCCCGGCACAAGAGCGGAGGGCAAGATGTCTAGCATTCAGCATTTGTGAGTTTCTGCTCTGGTGCTGAGGAAGCACACCCAGCTGGAATTGATTGAAGAAAACAAACAAACTTACCTCTAAGAGCACGATCTCTAAGGACACCCTGCCTTGTTTCCAATAAGGGTGACCTGGGGCAAATTACCTTATACATCCAGTTTGCTTTACCTTCTTTTGAAAAATCGGTCTGATTATAGCTCTGACAGGGTTCTCAGGACTACTAATTGAGAAAATAATATGGAATGGGTTAAGAACAGTTCCTCACAAATAGAAAACTCTCAATAATTGTTAGCTACACATATCCTATGCTGTGGGGACTGGGTACAAAGCAGGTTAAGTGCTTTCCGAAATTAGTTGAAAGGCAGGTAGAATTGTAACCTCTGTCTTCCACTTCAACTTGAAAGACCAAGTTTTATTTGTTTCTAAATCACAACTATTTTACCTGCTCCACAGATGCTAATGGTGGACAGTGAATGCCACAAGTGGGAGGGGGCAAGTCTTTATAGTTGCTGTTTGAATAGTTGCTGTTTGCTGACCAGAGCCCTGGGACCTGACTGAGCACTCCAGTGGGAGAATATCTACTCACTATTGTATTGCAGAGGTAGCAATATGCTGCTGTCCATTCAAATGTTTCCACCAGTGTGAACGAAGATCCTTGATCCTTCAGGAACTTGACTTTTATATCTGCAATAACCCTAGGTACTGTATTCATTTCAAAGCCATCCACTTGTAAATAGGCCTAAGTAAAATGTAGATGGATTTCCCACTGGTCAGACAATTAAGCAGCAGGTTGGTGAGAAAAGAAGCCTGATTTTCAAGGGAAATCATTGTCTTGGGGATGATAGACAGAGGGGACCAAAGAGAGCAAAGGCAAGTGACTGACGTTGTCACTATCCCATCCCTAGTTTTAGGGCCTTCGCTTGGGAGAGATCTCATCTGGGAAGACTTACAAGTACTCTTGTCACTATAGGTGACAAAGCAGCTAACCATGGTTGCTTTAGGAAAGTAATTTTACAAAAAATAATACAAAGGAGAAAATACAAAGGAAAGTTTTACCCTACCCAATAACTTTGGAGCTACACTTACTGAACTTTAAGTATGTATGTCCCTAGTTGAGAACTCTCCCTTTTCTTTTCAAGGGACCTGCAAGTCCTGGCCCAAGACTTCCGACTGTTTGTATAGATCTTAAGTAATTGTTTTCCCTAAATATAAACAGCATCTTCTCACTTCAAGTGATCTGAAAGTGGGTTTAAAAAGGTGTTAGTAAAAGCTGATGAATAGATTCATTTTACTTTAATAGCACTTGCCTTCTTATCCACCAAAATTTCAAAGATTCTGCTGCTGGAGTTGCTTTTCTGGAAAGCTTTTGTCATTGAAGTTTGTGAAGTCACTTCTGGTTGGAGGAGTTGGAAATTTTACACTAGCATGGGATGCTGTGCCGGCAGCTGGGACGCATCTGTAACGGTGTTAGTTTGCCTGAAAGCAGAAAATTAGCGACCCCAAAGCCCAGCTTGGCTGTTTAGTCTGTAGAAATCATAGGGCGGAGCAGAGAAAGGGAAAAAGGAGACTCGCCCCTGGAAAAAGAGTTTGCGGGAGTCTGCGGTCTGAAACGGGACTTCTTCGATTGCCACTCTAGAGACCCTTTCAGTGCGAATCATCGGCCTGCTCGGGGTCTAGCGAAGCCCTGGCACGATGTAGAAGGCCCTCAGCGAATACACGGAGAAGGGGGAAAGGAAGGAAGCAAGGGAGGGAGGAATGTGCCCAGTCAACTGGCTCTCCTTAGCCCACCTCCTTTTAGATGAGCAGAATTAACAGGGAGCACTCCAAGGGAGTGCAGTCTTAAGGAACCTCCCCACCTCTCTAACGCCATAACATAAAGCTTTATAAAATGACACCCTGATCAGAATTTTACTCACCAGAATCCATTCAAAATAGATGGTAAAAGAAAAAGGAACTCTGGAATCACTCCATGATTGAAAGGGTCACTTCAAGTTTTTAGCAACCATTATCGAATTCACTGAAAAAAAAAATTCCTAAGATAAATGTTCATGGGGAGAAAGACAGAAAGAAGTCCCTAAAAATTAGGTGATTTCTCATGTCCAAGACTGAAAGGGCAAGTAGACTTTCGGCTTTCGGTGTCAGCTGTTCTAGTGACTGTTACTTTATTATTACCATTAATACTGTTTTGAGTAAACAATTGCCATAAGTTGTACTTTGTTCCTTTTGTTTGTTACACTCTAGTTGGTCCCTTAGTTTAGGTTATATCTAGAGTGCAAGTGAGCAGGTAGGGGAGCCATCCCTGTCCCAGCAGAAACGCAGCAAAGTCATTAGCGTCAAAAAGGGGCAGTAAACAGTAAATTGTCTCTAGAGAAAAGGCGGAGGTTTGCCCAGACAGCCCCTGCGGGGGTTGCGGTGGGATATGCTAATAGTGCCCCACCACTGGGGCCAGCCTCCCTCCCCCACCCTCAAGAATATATAAAGAGCCCCAACCCCAGCCTGCCGACCCAGGCCAACGGGCGTCTGCCCTTGTTAATTACCGGAGAAACCAACCAGTGAGCTCCGCCGGGGATTTGCCCGACTGCTGTGGCCCGGGGTTCGCATTTCTCCTTTATCTCTCCCGCCGCTGCCTAGGCGCACTGCTGGCCGGTAGGCAGGATGGACATGATGGACGGCTGCCAGTTCTCACCTTCTGAGTACTTTTACGACGGCTCCTGTATCCCGTCCCCTGAGGGTGAGTTTGGGGACGAGTTCGAGTCACGAATGGGTGCCTTCGGGGCCCACAAAGCAGAGCTGCAGGGCTCAGACGAGGACGAGCACGTGCGAGCGCCTACGGGCCACCACCAGGCTGGTCACTGCCTCATGTGGGCCTGCAAAGCGTGCAAGAGGAAGTCCACTACCATGGATCGGCGGAAGGCAGCCACGATGCGCGAGCGGAGACGCCTGAAGAAGGTCAACCAGGCTTTTGAGACGCTCAAGAGATGCACCACGACCAACCCCAACCAGAGGCTACCCAAGGTGGAGATCCTCAGAAATGCCATCCGCTACATCGAGAGCTTGCAGGAGCTGTTGAGGGAACAGGTGGAGAACTACTACAGCCTGCCGGGACAGAGCTGCTCAGAGCCCACCAGCCCCACCTCCAATTGCTCAGATGGCATGGTAGGTCACAGCTCTGGTACCTACTCTCAGCTGCCCCAATCTTTTCTAAAACTCCTTTAGACCCCATTTAAATCAGGTGGAGTGGAATGGGCTGGGGTGCAGGCAGTTGTTGAGTTGATTTAAGAGAAGAGTGGTGTCCAAATTTAGAAACATGCCAGAAAAAAACTTGAATAAGTTTTTAATTTGACTTCCTAGCAGGTTCTAGATATACTCTGTAGTAGAGATTTGGCACCAAGATAGGTGCTATGATATTTTCTCCATTACTTGGTTTATTTCCAAATTGTGTCACCAGCAGCCCCTGCCATACATTAACATCTAAAGGTAACTATTTGAACCTCTCCCTGCCCCAGAGTTCATAATTTAATGAAGAAATAGAAACAGCATGGCCCCAGTCCCTGCTCGGCTGAGGCCTGGCTGGAAATGTTGGTGCATTCTTTTTAGAGGGCGTTCGCTCCAAGGATGCCAGGTTTTAATGTGTTTTTGCCCTGGGAAAATATTCTCTCCCAGAATTAGTGTGGCTTCCTTCTATTCCAATCCATTTTGCATGGTTAACCCAATGCACATTGCTGCTGAATTCCACCCCTTTTTGCTTTGCTGTTGTTCTCCTCTTCTCCCAGTACAGAGATTGACCTCTGTGCCCTGGCAATTTGGAGAGGGCTAACCCTTCCTAAATCAAGGCAATGAAGGTGACTGAGAGTGGTCAGTTTACAGAACTTGTGGCAAGCACTGCCCAGCCCTAAGTCAGGGCATCTTTTGCCAAGACCTGAAAACAAATATCTTTTGTGTCTTGTATTATAGCCTGAATGTAATAGTCCTGTCTGGTCCAGAAAGAGCAGCAGTTTTGACACTGTCTACTGTCCTGATGTATCAAATGGTAAGAATTGAAGCATTTAAAGGCCAGTCAACCTCATAATTCAGTCTATCAGAGAAGAGTCTGCTCTTCCAGGTAGTATTGGTGAAGGAAATGAAAGTGAAGGCACTTGTGGGGAGGCTGTGACAGAATAATATAAATACACATTTTCTGCTCCCAGTCCCCCTAATACACACACACACACACACACACACACGCACATACACACACACTTTTGCTTGAAATATTACCAAGGGGCTTCCTCACTCCACACTCTACACTCAGGAATTGTCAGATATTTGCTGCAAATTTCTATATCAGTCTTTGTGTGATCACCTGACCTCTGGTGTCAGAAAAGCTGACCTATAGTTTAAGGGGCAAATAAGCAAGTCTCTCTTTTTAGGGATAATTTATTTTAATGTTTTTCTCCTCATATTGTTAGTATATGCCACAGATAAAAGCTCCTTATCCAGCTTGGATTGCTTGTCCAGCATTGTGGATCGGATCACCTCCTCAGAGCAACCTGGGTTGCCTCTCCAGGACCCGGCCTCTCTCTCTCCAGTTGTGAGCACTGATTCACAGCCTGCGACTCCAGGGCCATCTAGTTCCAGGCTTATCTATCATGTGCTATGAACTACATATCTAGTCTAGATCAGTTCTGCCAGGAGGGCCTATTATCCAAGAAGAAGGAGGCCCAACAAGTCCAAAATGAAGACAACATGTATATAATAATTTCTTTTCAGTTGTAAATTTGTAAATATTATCTTGCCACCTTATAACAAAGTGTATTTAACTAAAAGTCATGGTTACAATTAATACTTTCTCCTTCTCCTCCTTTTCTTCTTCTTCTTTGTCTTTAACTTCACCTTCTTTTCTTTAGGTATATAGTTCCAATAATATTATTTCTAATGGGGGTAATTCATTGAGGGTAGCTTGTTGCAATGCTTAACTTATATATTTTTTATAAATATTGCTCATCAAAATATTATCTTTGTTGTTTAGATCTTTATTTTTTTCTTCAAAGCATTTTAATATCTGGGAATCAGTTACAGGGAATTTGAAATATATTTAACTTTTGCTTTTCTCTTTAATCTTATGTTATATTGTATTAAATAAAAATATAGCAATACTGCCTTATGGTATATATTTTGATCTTTCTTATAAGAAATGCATCTTTTCAATGTAAGCACTAAATAGTACTTTGTGGATAATTTCAAGATATAAAAAATTTTGGAAATTCCACCATAAATAAAATTGTTTACTAAAAGAAATATTTTAGTTCTTGGCTTTTTAAAAGAACAGCCCTAATGGAATCAAGAATCATTGACCTGAAATCTTTAAAGGTGGGTTGAACATAAAGTTGTTTTTAGGTATGTCTGAATATTTACCATTGCATAGACTAGTTTAGGACCTGTTAATGTCACAAGTGAAAATAAGAAAATATCATATTTCCATTTTGAACACATTTCAAGGGAGTCTGCTAAAGGAACATTTTTCCTATATTTTATTATTATACTATATAATGGCAAGTTGTGCATATGTGAAGGTAAGGTAGAAGTTATTCAGTACAATACATATTTAAGCTAAAAGACTGCACAATATTACATGACTTTAATACCTTATAAATCATGAGGTAAGTCTTATTTACTTTTACTTCCTGCCAGGAAACTATCTTGATACATTTAACATATTAATATTGTCAAAAAAATTGTTGAAAGAAATTGAACTTTTTGTGTCGTTAGAGTGCCACCATAAGAAAACTAACTTAAACTATAGCAAAGAGACACAGACTGCAGACTGGGGTTGTCTTACTCATTTTTACAGTCTTTTTGAGCTTAATAATCATGTGTGTGTGTGTGTGTGTGTGTGTGTGCGTGCGTGTGATGTGTGTGTGTGTGCGTGTGTGAAAGAGAGAGAGAGACAGACAGACAGACATATGTCATCAGCTTAAAACTCTTCCAGAAAGAACTGAGATGAAAAACAAAAGGATTAAGTGTAAAATTAGGTTGAAACAATCATTGGGATAATTCTCACAAGTTTGTCATTGAGAGAGATAAAAAAGAAACATCCCTGAAGCATCAAAAACAGCCATTAACAGAGTAAATATAGATACTTATTTCACCCTCTAATTTGTGCCTTAGTTTAAAATTGCTAAGGGTTTGTGGTTACTTATATTAACCGAAGCATACAAACTCTGTTAGAGTTTGGCAATACAACTGTTCTCATAAACATTCCCCCTCTTTCTGACTGGTTTTCTTGTGCTTGTCCAGTCACAAGGCTTAAAGGAAGGAGAAGGAATGATTTCTGAAAAAAAAAAAAAATTGAGGCATTGTAAAATTAACATGATACAATATTAGTATCATGGCCTGATGTGGCATACAGACTTTTTTTTCCACATTTTTCTTTGTTTTTTTTTTTTATTTTATTGTAAACAAATGGGATACATGTTGTTTCTCTGTTTGTACATGGCATAAAGGCATACCATTTGTGTAAACATAAATTTACATAGGGTAATGCTGTTTAGCACACAAGTTTTTAGCACATAAGTAAGTGCTTTGAGGGTATCACCAACTAGGGGGTATAAGGATTTTAGGTGAAGAAAATTCAGGAGGTCATGATAGAAATTTATATATGATTTCAACACAAGTTTGAGTTATTCACTGTGTTAGACACTGTTCTAGGCACATTTTCTCCTTTTGATATTTCTATAGAAAGACTGGGGATTTGTTTTTAGAATGAGAAATAAAACCCTATTCAAATACTGTTATTTTAAAGTTCAATTCACATTCTGTTCTGTCTAATAAAAATTAAGCAGAAAAATGACAAAAACCAATTAATTCAAGGGAATTAATTTTTCCTTACCAAATCCCATTTACTTCTATAACTTTGCAAGTGTTTTTGATATTCTTGCATTATTATATTCTGAATATAATAATGATTCAGTGTTCAGATCTCTTCTAGTGATCTGGATTTAATGCAAACTGTGAGCATTGTATGATTAAAGACAATATGGTTTGTGCCAGATTGGACAAGTAATCCTATTTCCAATGTACCAGCACTGAAGTTTGATGTCTATTCAGTAAATGGCCCAGTATAACACATCATGTGCAGCTATATATGCTTGTATTTTGGATCAGAAGCCTTTGTAAATTGGTTTTCCAATAGTTCAGATCCAGAAAAGTCTTTCTTACTTCAAGAAAGTAGCAGGAGAAAAGGAGAGGAACTGACTAAAAGTTTGAATGAGGAGAAGATTCCACCACCTATACATCTCCAGGAGTGAACAACTGAGCTACCTCTGAATTTGTATCGGAACCCTTCACCTCAGCTGGTGGGAGCTTTTTTGGCTACCGTGACCAAAAAGTCCGACAAGAACAAGTAGAGGAAGAAAAGTTTATTTGTTGACTCATGGTTTCAGAGGTCTCAGTCCATAGAAGGCCAGCTCCTTTGCTCTGGGTCTTAGGTGAGGCAGAATGTCATGATGAAAGAGTGTGGTGGAGGGAAATTCTCAGAACATGGAACCAGGAAGGAGAGAGAGAGAGAGAGAGAGAGAGAGAGAGAGAGAGAGAGAGAGAGAGAGAGAGAGAGAACGCTTTACTCAATAGGACAAATATGCCCCATGGTCATGTCCCCCAGGGGTCCACCTCCTTCAGTCCATCCTGCCTGCCTTTAGTTACCACTTACTCAGTTAATTCCTATCAGGGAATTAATGCACTGATTAGGTTAAGGCCTCATAACCCAATCATTTCACTTCTACAGTTTCTTGCATTGTCTCATGCATGAAATTTTGAGGGTACCACATATCTAAACCATAACTACATGAAACCTTCAAAATTTAGAAGCAACTAGGGCAAGGTCCCTATCTTCATCTGCAAATCTCAAAGGGAGGAGGTTATCAGGAAATAAGTCCAGAGAGCATTTCTTTTCCTCATGCCTGGGAAATGCAAGCTCACTAAGTTACACATGAAAACTGAATTCAGTGAGATCATGGAAACTGGTAAATGGTATTTGAAAGCAAGATATTATACAACTCAGGGTGTCTTGATTGTCTCATTTTTCCTCTCATTCAAAAGATGGAAATTAGATAAAATTAATGGCTGTATAATAACCATAAATTGCTATTTAATATGGTATTCTTATAATTCTCAGATTAATCTGAGAGTGGTATTTCCTGAAATTTTCTCTTATGACAGTTACTAGGTTTAAGAAGTAATTTAATTCTCTGACTTGCAGAGTTGGTATTTCTGGATATCAGAGTGCAGCTATTTGTAACTTCAGAAGAGCTCTGTTCAAATGGCAAAGTATCTCTGCAAATATCACAACTGAATGTCTGTCTCCACATTGTCCCTCAAACCCAGGACATCAAATTTATTTTCTTTAAGAATTCTTATTATAGGTACCTTTGTTAATTCGTGATTTAGCTTATGATAAGATCATAAATAGTCATCACTAAAATTATTAGTCTTATAATCTTATGTAAGTAATTCTTTATAAAGGGAAAAATAAGAAATCCTATTTCTATGCCATTTAATTCACTTTTCTATCACTTGGGAATGGGGATAAAGAAGCAACTAGCAATTATTGAGTGCTATCATCATGCATATAAATAAATGGAGGCTTAAGGAGTTTTATCATTTGCCGAAGAAAACGGTTTGCTATTTAAGTTTCTTCACAGCTCATGTTTCATGAGACTCAGGCAAAAGTTGCAAGACTTCTTATGACTTAGTATTAGAAATCCCTAATGACTTAGTATTAGAAGGCTCAGAACATTACTTCTCCTATATTCTTTTGGTCAAGCAAGTTACCAAAGCCAGGAGAAAATCAAGGAGAAGCAAATTAAACTCCTTTTTCAGTAGAGGAAACAGTAATGAATTTGCATCCATATTTAACCTACCACAATAACTAGTATATACTGTCTCCCATCCTTATCATTCACCCACTTAACTGATTTCTGCTTGTCCGTCACTGTCCACAGTCATCAAAACTTTCAAATCAGTAGACGATTTCAGTACTGGGTAAGTTTATTCATCTTTGCCAAATGTCTTCCCCAACCTTTAGTCCTATATACCCAGCTGTTTAAAAATCTCTCAGGAGTCTCAATAGCATCTCCATCTCAACATATTCCAAGTTAAGCTCATCATCTTCCCTGCTCTTGCTACCTCTGAACTTGGTCTCCTTTCAGTATTGACTCTCCCAGTGGATGACATTAGCAGTCACGTAAACATGAATTGTAGGCCATATTCTGTTATCTCTATACCTATCTCCCCATCCTCTTGCTTAATTGATTATAAAATACTATTTACTCTCCTAAATTCTTCCCAGATCTCTACCCTTAATCCAAACTATGGTTATTTCTCTCTGGGACTGTCATAAGATCTTCTTAAGCTGTCTCTCTATAATTCCTCTGGATCTCCTACTTCTGACTACAGCATTTATGCTTTTGGGGAAGGGAGGTCATCCATTTCCTCTTCTCAGGTCATGCTGTTCATGTTCATGAGAGTAGTCATTCAGCTCCTGAGTACGTGTTTTCCCTGTGACCATAATGATTGTTTCATGGATGGACATGGGAACCAAGTTGTTCTGTAAGTGCCAGTTCTGGAATATTTGCTGGAACTACAGGGGAAAGGAGGCTTCCTTTCTGTTGGGATGATAATATATGAGATTTTTGCCTCTAGGCTGCCAGCTGTCATCTCACCCCTGGAAAGGAGACCTGCTTAAAAATAAAGTGAACACAGTATGAAGCAGAGCTGTGATGCACAGAGATATATACTGAAAATATCATAAAGCAACTGGATCCTAAAAAGTATGAATGTCTTCTGTTGGCCACGGTCTAACATTTTGGAGCCAACAAATGATCTTTTTCTCAGACTAGTATGAGTGGGAACTTTGTTAATTGAGACAGAAATAAAGTTGCATAATACTACTGTTGTGCTTTGGATCTAAAGTGTACCCCAAAGTTCATATGTTTAAAGGCTTAGTTCCCAGTTCAGCAGTGTTCAGAGAAGGGGTCTTTGACAAATAATTGAATCACAGGCTCTGACCTTAACAGTGGATTAATTCATGAATTAATAACTTAATGGGCCACCGGGAGGTTGTTGAAACTTTAGGGGTTAGGCCTAGGAAGAAGTAGGTCATCGGGATGTACCTTTGAAAACTCTAGTTTGTCCCCTGATCTTTCTCTTTTTGCTTCCCCATTGCCATGAGGTGAACAGCTTTGCTCTACCAGATATTGCCTGTCAAGATGTTCTGCCTTGCCAGAAACCCATAGCAATGAAACCAGCTGACCATGAACTGAAACCTCAGAAACCATGAACCAAAATACATCTTACCCTCATAAGTTGATTTTTTTTAGATATTTTGTCACAGCACTATTAAGTTGACTAACACAACCACTCTGATCTCTTCTGCATATTACAGATAGGGCAAGTTTCTCAAAATATTCATCTGATCATGTCAACCATTCCATTTCCCCTCTCAGCTTATTGCACGTACAGTAAAAACAGAAGAAACTGTTAACATGACTCACAGGTTTTGCATGGCAGACTCCTATCTACCTCTCTAGTATTACCCCTTTCTAGTCAAGCCCTGACTCTCTACTTCTGCTCAGAGGGCCTTTTATCAAATCCCAAGGGGCTTGTATTACACATTCTCTTCTGTCTACAATGTTCTTCTCTCTTCTACGTCATCTGGTTAATTCTCATTCTTTAAATCTCAGCTCGGACATCCATTTTCACCAGTTCCATTTCTGATTTAGGCAATCCGATGGTTCTCTTCTACTGGAGGTCACTCTATTGATACCAAGCTTAGTGTGAGTACATCATGGCCTGGAAGCCCTGGGCTCCAGCAAATTTCCTGCCTCATTTGGAGTAACTAGCACTACAGGTACAGGTATGTGCCTTTGTTCTCAGCTTAGGCATCAGTTCTAAGGCAAGTTTGTTATGAACACTCTCACAGTATCAAATCCTCTTGCTCTATGGTCTCTGTATGTCACAATTAAAATTGTGCATCAGGTTTGTAATTATTAACATTTTATTTGCCTTCACTGTCAGAGCAATGAGGATGTGTTCTTGATCAATCCTGTGTCTGCTGGGCTAAGGAAGGAAACATATTGTGATGTTATAAAATATAAATTTGATATTCATCCAGTTTCTTGGCAAACAGCCTTGGAATCTCCAAAGAGCTAAGTGGCTCTTTGTGTGCTAATGAGTGGACCCCTAGATAGCTCAGAATGGGATCTGGTCACTAGAAGATCAAGTCACATTAGAGGGTTGGAACATTCAGCCCCTTGCCACAACCTCATAGGAGGGGAGAGGGACTGGAAGTTGAGATGATCACTGAATGGCAATGAGTTAATCAGTCATGTCTATGTAGTGAAACGGCCATAAAACCCCAAAGGACTGCTTCCAGATAGCAGAACACAGGGAAGTTCCTGAAGGAGGATATTCCTGGAGATACCATGGAAGTTCTATAACCCTCCCCTCACACCTTGCCCTACGAATCTTGTCAGTTGTGTTCTTTGTAATATACTTTAAAATAAACTGATAAATTTATGTCAAGTGCTTTCCTGAGTTCTGTGAGCTACTCTAGAAAATTAATAGAACAAAAGAGGGAGTTGTGGGGACCCTGATTTAGAGCTGGTGAGTCAGAAGCACAGGTTAAGCAAACTGGAGCTTTTGATTGGTAAGAATAGTGAGACAAGTCTTCTGGAACTGAGCTTTCAACCTGTGAGATCTGGTAATATCTCCTAGAAGATAGAGTCAGAACTGAATTGGATTACAGGTGACATCTACTGGTGAAAGATTACTTGCTTGATTTATGTGATACACTACTCCCCACCCACAGTCACATCTGAGGTCACAGAAGTATTTTGGATTGTAAGAGTATAGGATAAACTGACTTTTGTATTCATATATTCTATCTATCTACATGATCTACATGTGTGTGTGTGTGTACCTACACAAACACTTAATATGGTAAATTATGTGTGTGTTTGTATATACAATGAATTTATTGATATTGTTGCAGCATTTGTCATTATAGAATGTATTCTCATTTTTCCAATTTTCTTTACTATAGATTCCTTGATACCTGTCTTATTCAGCCTTTTGCCATTCTAACCAAAATACCTGTCAAGAACAACTTAGAGGAGGAAAATTTTGTTTTGGGCTCATGGTTTCAGAGATTCAGTCCATGTTCAGCTGACTGCATTGCTCTGGGCCAGAGGTAAGACAGAATATCATATGGTGGAAAGACATGGTAGAGGAAGCTGATCAGCTAGGAATGAGAGAGAGAGAGAGAGAGAGAGAGAGAGAGAGGAGCTATGAACAAGATCATCCCCAAAAGGTTCATCCCCATTGACTTCCATCCATGCCCCACCTGCCTATAGTCACCACCAAGAAGTTCATTCAAATTATTAACCCATCAAATGGATTAGTCTACTAATGAGGGTATAGTCCCAATCTCTGCCTTAAAGTCCTACCTTTAAACTTTGCTGCAGCAAATGTGAGCTTTTCTGGGGCCACTTCTGGATCCAAATCATAATAATGCCATTTTCTATTTTTTACTGGCTCTTCTATTTTTTCTGTTTTATTTTGGTTCCTTGCATTGACTTCTCTTATTCTGGTCAATCTTTATACATTGTAGGTCTACGTCATGTGAACATTTCTCCTTTTGGTCTCCTTCAATCTCTTTATTCTCTAGTGTCACCTTCTGCCTATTTCTTACAATAGACATGTTTCTGCCATTGCCTCATCCATACCATCATTGAAGGGAAGCTGTTCCATAGGTAGTTTCAGGAGCCCTATCTGGTTTTTCTAGTACATGTAAATCAATTATAGATGGGCACTTGACTTGAGGGCAGTTAACCCATGTACTGACCAACATTTATGGATGTTGGTCATAACTTGATTCAAATATATGCATTGAGATAAACAGACTCCCCTTCCCCCCCAGGAATTTAGGCTTAGAGACAGAGTAATATCACTAGTTAATAACGAAAACTAAATTGAAAGGTCATTAGATAGATAGGGCCATAGAAGGTCTGACGTTATAAGAAAATAGAAGAAACCAATGGACAGTAAGATGGAGTATATGCAGATTCAGAAATAGCACAGAACAGTACTCACAGTGGGTCTGCTATTTATAGTAGGTCAGTGTCCTGGGTAGGAGCTGAAGTTGAGTCCAGCTTTATCACTAATTAGCTGGGAGAACTTAGGTAAACCACTTCAATGCTTAAAAGTGGTTTTACCCTTATAAATGTGGATAGCAGAATGTAAATCACAGTGTTGTGAGAATTACATGAGGTAAAACATATAAAATGCTTAAAACATATAAAATGCTTAATTATAATGAATAATTATCAAATGATAATTCATAAAAGGAAATGTAGTGGTTGAGACTTAGAATGAGGGTCACAAACTCCTGATGTGAGAGTTTTTAGAATCATCTTGATTTCAAAAACACCCTTCAGATTTTCTACCCATAGGCCCAAAAGATTTCTCTAATGAATCCTTATGAATCTTATATTTGAGCTGGCTTGAGCAGATCTGCAACTAAGAGATTCACATTAAATATCTTTCAAATGCTAATTTGCAGACTTTTCTTCAGTGGCCCATTCATATTTTCCATGGCCTGTTAACATCTCCCCTTTGATGGTAATCTCAACATGGATGGAACTGAACTCATCTTCTCAGAATTATCCCCCCATTTCATTTTATAGCAATATGTTTCTTTTTGTAATTTTAGCATCATTTTTGATTCTTCACTTTTCTCAAGGCAATTAATTTAGTTTTCAGGGAACAAAAAGCAGAAGGGAATTGTAAAAATAACAGTAGTTATGGCTGTAGAAACAATTGTGTGTTTTTCTTTTTAAGTAAATATCATTTTCCAAACTGAAATGTTTATGAAATTCATCTGAGATTTCCAGTGTAAGCCTACATTTAATGCTTGTCTATATTTAAGGGCCTTTTTCATTCAAAAAATTCTTTCAAGTTGGATATCCTATAGTCAATGCGACTTTAGAGTAAAGAAATATGGTACTAAGGTTAAGAAAAACCATTTTAAAAACACATTTATTAAACACTTCTTGTATTAGCAACTGGGTTTCACCTGTATTATCAATACTAGTAAATGAGTCACCTTAATTCACCAGTACAACTATGTATCTGGAATTATTTTGATATATATTATATATAATTAAGCATAAAAATTCCTTGAGGAATTGGGTGCTACCAACTCCAGGTTATTGTCAAGGAAGGACTTACAGACATAGAAAGTGTTATGTGACACGATCATTTTACAAGTGGGGTTCTTGTAAATTCTCTATTACAGTCTGCGAAAACCAGAGTTCAGTGGAAATCTGAGGCAAAAGTATTCTGAGAAAGTGATGAAGCTTTCAAAAATGGTATTTTAGTGTTCTGATAGCTTGGAATAGGAAGACTAATTAAGAGGATTTTATAGTAGCCCATGCATGAGGGGATATCCTTTTGCCCTCCCTGAGTTGTCTAGCACAAGGGGGCTTTCAGTTGAAACTACTGACTGATTGAACCACTGAGATTGTATCTGCATGATGTCAGACATCTGGATGTAAAGGGCAAAATTCAGTCACCCAGATATAAGGTTACATGATACATTACCATCCATAATTTAGAAACTTTTGACTGAGTGACTGCCTTTTGACTTTCCATTCAGACAAACAGCATTGAGTTGATTCGGTCTGAGCATATACCAACTACTTCTTATCTAGGGAATGGCTAATCAGATCGCCAATGCTGATGAATCACTAAAACAGCAGTGGTGGCATAACAGGTGAATATTATTCATGACCTTCCTGTAAGTGAAAACAGGAAGGCCAGGAAGAAAGTGAAAGCTTCCTATTGTCAGATAGGCATTTTAAAGACTGTTTGTTATGACTTTCCAATTTTTTTATTCAAAGGATTTTTGTTAGGTTGGTATCTCCAGCTTATAGCATTACAGTTCTCTAAGTAACTATTATATTTTTTTCACATCAAAGCTTACTTCTTGAAAATATTTCACAGACAATTAAATGTTAACACTTTCCTTCTGTTAGCACTTTGTATGCTCAGTTAAAATGTGATATAAAAAGCGAGGCACTGTAATCCCATATTCAGTTCACTCGAATAAAATTTACCTCTCTAAACTACTGTTACAATAATAATATAAGAATTCTAATTTCATAAAAACATAGGGTTACAATTAAGTAATGGTGATGCTATAAATATTTCTTTGTCTTTGAAAAAATTATCTCTAATTAGCTATCATTTGAAAACAGGAACATTAATTTATCATTCATTAATTTATCATTCCTTTCCATTAAACCAATTCTGTGTCCAAATGCTAACTTCATTGTTGAGAAGTGAATGTCCAAGTAAACTAAGAAATTTATTGGGTGGTTTGTGTGTATGGTAATAGAAAGTTGTGTTGTACTTTATTGATTTCTTATGTTACTTCTTAAAATTTCTTGTTTTGTTTTATATTCTCTAAAGAGGGATAACAGAAACTGGAAGTATGAACTGTTTACAAAAGAATATGAACTATGTACATAGGAAAGTAACTAAACCCAAAATTCTGCTGACTTTAGTTGTTAATGCATTTGGTGGTGAGGGGATTGTGAGTTTGTAGTTAAAGAACATTAAAAGTATGGTCTGTTTGCTTCTACAAAGTTACGCATTTCCTGAAGGCAAAGCTCTTCTCTGAATCTCTGTCACCTACTCTTTCATCAGGCACACAGAGGGAATAAATAAATGCTCATTGAACACATTCATATATTTTCATATCAATTTGTAAGCATGAGGAGAACCTATACTAGAGGAATTCAAATTTCTTCCCATATCTAATTATAGATCAAAAAATCTGCCTCAAATGTTAAAACTTCTTTCAAAAAAGCAGGATGTATGATATAAATAGTCATACATAAATTTAGAATCAATTAAACTTGAAGAAATGGGTCTCCACTACAGATATATCATTTTACAATTACAGATTTAATAATAAAGTTGGAAAAAATTGCATAAAATAGTCTATCAATATTTGGATAGTGGAAATAATTTTTTAAATAAAGGTACATGAAGAATTTTGAAAGTCTTTCAGGTTTGCTATGCTGGAAAGAAATGTCTTTTGCATTGACATATTGCCAACTCAACACATCTAAAAGCTCTTTTAGAATCACATATAAACAAGAATCATTTCACCCACCTCTGGACTGGAATGTGACAGCTGGTTAAAGTAAGCATAGCAACACCACACAACAATGTCAAACAGGATGAGCAGCTTAACTAATCAAAAATAGAGCATCAAAGTAAAACTGTTCAAATTAGACTTCTGGTCAGGACAGAAAAGTTAAATGCTATCAGTTTCCAGGATCCTTGATGATCCCAAGGTTCATGTTAGCATTTCCAATCAAATTCAAGATGTAATTTGACAACTTCAGAATTTTTAAATATCACATCGAGGGCTTTTGTGGTCTTCTGATTCAACATGAGATATGTAGACAGCAATAATGTCTCATGGTCGAGGAAATAACCCTTGAAGTAAGAGCTACCTTGGCCAAGTCACAAGTTCCTGACTTGCATATTAAATAAGCTACTTTTCTCTCTGCCTTTTATCCTCATCTCAGGCATAACATAGTGTTCTCAACTATCACCTCCTACAACAGTTCTAGAATTAATTATATGTAATGTGTATTAGGTCAATTCCTCATACCTAGAACATACATGGAGACAATGATTTTTACATATTAATAGCCAGTCAAATTCATACAAAATGCTGGAGGGGAGGGTTCAGAAAAATATTTCCAGTTATACTAAATTATTTGTAATCTAGAAATCTGACGGGTTGTCGGCACTTGAGATAGTTTCGTTTAAACTAAGATGTTTGAACAGTAATGAGAGGTAAAGTCCTATAGCCAGAAGTCATATTTAGGAAGAACTAGAGAAAACATAAGAATACAAATTTCTCCTTTTTTGTTTATGCCTAGTAATAAATAGTTAATTAAAATTCCAAAATTAATTGTTTGAAACTGTTTGACAAACACTTTGATTTCCAAACAAATGTTAATATTCATGTAGTCAGTTATAGTATGTTCTATTATTAAAGTTACCTAAAATTATTTCTTTTATTTTGTTTACCTTAAAAGTTGTAGTAAAATCTTGTTTTCACACTGAAGACTAGATCTTTTTCACCCCATCCCCTTTCTGAACTTTGACTTTCACTCTTTGAATTAAAAACTGGTAATGCTATAATTTTAAAATGTTTCACAATGACAAATAATTCTGAAATATTAATAGATAAATGACAACATCTAATATAAAAGCAATATCATATTATATTCTAATAATCTTTACAGAAAAATATTTTAGCTATATTTTAAAATCATGTGTCAACGACTGGTATAAGTGGTCCATAACTGTTGTTCATAGTGCTTTTCAATCTATTTACATTCATACCATTATTCCGGTACAAGTGAAAAGACCATCTTTAAGTCTTACTAGAGTATGGTAGGTGGTCATCCTTTTTAAAAATCAATGTAAAACAAAAAAGAAGAGAGCTGGTCCAAATTTATAGTTCACCGAAGTTCAAATACACAGAATTCTAATTGCTAGGCTGCTCCTTTTTGGAAGCTAGTTCTTTAAATCATGACTATTGAGTTTCATGGGTTCCATTTACTGTCGCATTTGGAAGCATTACAAAGGTTGAGTATCTCTGGTATGTCCATGCCAGCTTTACTGCCTGAGCCATATCATTTGCTGCTAAGTTATGTGAAAGACTTCTATTTTTGTAGGTGTTATTTTTTCAATTACTTTGTGCATTAGTCCCCAATAAATGTTCAATCAAAAGTAGTGACGTTCTCTCACATAGTACTTGCAGTATAAATTTCTAGCTATTCACATACAAAAAATGACAACTTATTTGGACAAGGGAACTACCAATGTGATTGTCCCAGGATTTTTAATATTTTTCCAAGATTTCTAAAAGGACACATAAACAATGCAAACAAAATAGTATACAGAAATTATATCAACATTTCTTTTATTGACTCTTTTTAGTTATGCATGACTGTAGACTCCATTTTGACATAATTATTAAAGCATGGGATATATCTTGTTCTAATTCAGTCCCTAATACCTTTCCCTCCTCTTCCTTCCCCCATTCTTTGCTCCCTTCCCTGAATCAATCTTTCTGCCATTTACCCAGAGTTATTTTTTAAATTAATTTCTTGTGGAGATACATGATGATGTGATTCACTGTGATATATTCATGTATGTACATAGGAATGTTATGTGAGATTCATTCCACTGTCTTTCCTTTTCCCATCTGCCCCCCTTCCCTTCATTCTCCTTTGTCTACTCCACTGAACTTCTATTCTGCTCCCCTACTTGTTAAGGGTTGGCTTCCACATATTAGAGAAAACATTTGACTTTGGTTTTTTGGGGATTGACTTATTTCACTTAGCATGATAGTCTCAGATCCACCCATTTACTGGCAAATGTCATGAAGTTATTCTTTATGACTGAGTGATATTCCATTGTGTATCTATACTACATTTTCTTTATCCACTTATCTGTTGAAGGGTGCCTAGGTTGGATCCATAGCTTAGCTATTGGGAATTGTGTGGCCATGAACCTTGATGAGGCTGCATCATGGTAGTATGCTGATTTTAAACAGTTTGGATATATACCAAGAAGAGGGACAACTGGGACAAATGGTGGTTCCATTTCTATTTTTTTTTTTTGAGGAAATTTCATACTTTTTTCCAGAGTGGTTGCACCAGTTTGTAATCCCACCAACTTTCCCCCACATCTCTGCCAACACTTGTTGTTATTTGTATTCATGATCAAAAGCATTCATCTTTAGTATTCTGACTGGAGTGAGATGAAATCTCAGTGTAGCTTTAATTTGCATTTCTCTAATTGCTACAGATGTTGAACATTTTTTCATGTATTTGTTGACTGTTAATATTTCTTCTTTTGAGAGTGTCTGTTAGTTCCTTTGCCCATTTATTGATTGGGCCATATTTTATATATTGGGCTATATTGGGCTGTATTAATATCTAGGATATAAAAAAAAAAAACTCAAAAACCTTAACACCAAAACCAAAACAAGACAAATAACACAATCAATACAGTGCGAAAGGAACAAAACAGACACTTATATTGACATTTCTGATATCAACATTTTCCAATTTGTAGTTTCTTTTTTAGGTAGTCAACTTTTTAAAGCAGCCCGAATGATCGTTGTACATGGATACATGGAATCTCATTATGGTTGAACTTAAGAGTGAAGGATGGATTGAGAGAGAAGAAAAACGCATTTGAGGGTGGTTGGAATACTTACCAGGATCGTCAAAAACCCCTTAAGCTCTTGAAGCAGTCTAACAAAAGTCTCTGTGAAAACTAATTGGAGTGTATCTCTTTCCCAATGCCCCAGTGATCATCAGACAACACCCCAACTCCCCAAAAGTTATTTATATTCAGGCAATCTCTGACAAATATCATGTTCATTTAAAGACATTGAAAAACATTAATTTCAATCAAAGGATGTATCTCGAGTCTATTTCAGGGTCAAGAAGACATAAGAATCGTAACCCCAGTATCTCTGCTTCTCACTAACCAACCAGCCTTCCAGGGGAACTGTTAGTTTTCATTTACAAATCTCTTTGTAGGTTTTTGCTCTTGTTTTATGATAGTGGCATATACTTTCATACTTCAAATATTTTCCCAGTGAGTTATGGAACCCCAAATGGCTGCGGTAATGCCCGTAATGCTTGTCTTCTAAAGGACTTAAGCTGGTTTGCACGGTTTATAGCTGATGAATTAGAAGTCAATCTTTCATGCAATGATGTATTCACTATACTAAGAACCACTTATATTGTAAATTAATTCTTGAAACGTTGGACCATAAATGTCATCAGTATCATTACCCAATCTGCTCCCACAGCAGGGTCTCCAGTTTGCTGCAGGTGCTGGCTCCCAAAACGAAGGTGCCCCAAACAAAACACATTAAACCATGACTCCATTCTGGAGGGCCACTTCCTTCAAAGGCCTCTTTGCTTTATGCTGCTTGGCAAAAAGAGATTAATGGATGCCATTTCTGATATGCAGTTAGCTTCAGGGGTTTTTTTTTTGTTTTTTTTTTTTTAACGTGCCCTTTCAAAAAAGGCACTCTCAAGTACCTTTTAAGAAATGTATTTCTCAAGAGTTCCTCCTTAGAAGTCTGCACTAGGTTTAGTAAGAGTTCATGTGCTTGTGCCTCTGTTTGGAAAATATGAACTTAAAATACAACACTTGTCATGCCTTTATTAAGTCATTGGTGTGTAGAGAAATTATTAGGAATTACATGAAAGAATGAAAGAATCAGTCAAAACAGGCTGCCCTTAAGGAGCTTAAGTTGTTGTGGGATGAAAAACAGTTCTGTCTTGACGATACATGGAAAAAATAATAAAACCCATTTCAAGTCTTAGTTACTTAGGACCCTTCTTACATATTTTTTTTTAAAATATTTTAGCTGTAGATAGACACAATACTCTACTTTTTAAATTTTTTTATGTGGTGCTAAGAATCGAACCCAGTGCCTCACACGTGCTAGGCTACCACTGAGCCACAACCCCAATCACCCTTCTTACATCTTTTGATGGTTGCCTAATTTTCAAGTAAATTTACTTGGCATGTGATGTTTTCTAGGGATGCTGAGGGAAATGAGAATAACCCCAAAGTATAAATCTTGGACATACATTTTGCTGGAGAGACAGCATTAGAAATATTAAATGGATTGCACATTTGCCATGCAGACTACAGAGGAATTTTTAATTTATGCTTTTATTAGTGCATTATAGTTTTACATAATTGTGATATTCATTTTCACATGTTCATAAGGCATATAACAATTTTCTCCATTTCAATTCTGACTACTATTCCCTTTCCTTACCTCCTCCCTCCCCCTTATTTCCTTTCTCTAGTAATTTATTTTTAATTGGTGCATTATAGTTATACCTAAATATGGAATTCATTGTGATGTATTCATACAAGCATATAACATTATTTGGTTAATTTCATTCTGTAGTTCTTCCCCTTCCCCATACCTCTTCCCTCCCCTTTGATCTCCTTCTTCTCCTCTACTCTTCTCCCATCTATTTTCATGAGATCTCCATTTTTTTTTTTAAATTCCTTATTTCTCTTTAACTTCTATACATAAGAGAAAACATATGACCCTTGATTTTCTGAGTCTGGCTTATTTTACTCAGCATGGGTTTCTCCAGTTTTATCTGATAGAATTTCATTCTTATTTATGGTTGAGTAAAACTTCATTGTATATATATTCCACATTTTCTTTATCCATTAGTCTTTTGAAAGGCATCTAGGCTGGTTCTATAACTTAGCTATTGTGAATGGTGCTGCTATAAACATTGAGGAGGCTGTATCCCTAGAGTATGCTGATTTTAGTTCTTTTGGATAAACACCAAGGAGTAGGATAACTGGGTCGGTCATAGGGTGGTTCATTCTTAATCTTTTTAAGGCGTCTCCATGCTGTTTTCTAAAATGGTTGAGACTACAGTTTGTTTACAGATAATCTGTGTTACATGTTTTGTTTTCTCCTTTTTTTAAACTGTTCAGATTAACTCAGTAGACTGTATATGAGATCTAAAGCTCAGGATACAACAATCTGGTGAAAAACCTTAGGTGCTGCTGAAGAAACCTTTTATTTCTTTAACCTACCTTTTGATTTTGTATTAGAGGACAGAAGTATTCTGTTCCTTTAAGGAGTCAGTAGAGAAATGCTAAAAGGCATTCACCTAAAAGCACGTCTGATTATATAATCTAACCTTGTGTTCTATCATTTAGCCATGGGTGAAAATCTGTTGCCCTTGAGATCCAGATTTGTACTTATGTGCTAAGAGCCAGAAGAACTTTAAGTGCACTGTCTTGTCTTAGTTACAGATTTTCACTGAGCATTTACCTGTGAACCATCACTGCAATTAATCCCTTACCTGCATTAAGTTATAGATGATAAAGTCATCTATAGGGATAGGATAAATTAAAGAATCTCAACAAATTTGAAAGAATTAGCAAGTGATTGATTCAGATTTCAAATAAAAATTGCTTACAAAATCCCAAATATTAGAAGGTTAAAAAACTAAAGTGATTTGGGGGTAAGTCAAAGATTAAAATACATTTTGGAAAACTTTTGAAACTGAATCCTTTGTGATACAAAAATTCATAGGATACATACAAACTTTCAAGTACCATATTAGATAATTAGGTTTCATTAGCTATCATTCAAATTAAGACATTATAAAAAATAACAGAATAATTTAAAAACCCAAATTAAAACCTGTATCAGAATTATTATTAAATTTAATCTCTCAATTTTACTAGTATATATGATGAACTAATTTCCACATTTATATAGAATAACCAGGACACAACTAAAGAAACAAAAAGAGGGTTTACTTGTTCTACCAGAAGTCAAGACTTAGTCTCTAAAAGATACGTTGTTAGTTTGTGTTGATCAAGGAAAAAACAGACCAGTGGGACTGAATAAAACAGAGAATCCCCAAATAAGTATATCCACCTTCATATGGACACTGTATTATATGGCACTTGAAGTCCATTGGTAAAATTATGGATCTTCAATATGTTATGCTTGAACTTTTTATTATTGAATAGAAAGGGAAGGAAGGAAGGAAGAAAGAAGAAAAAAATATGCCTTACTTCCAGGTAGAATATACAAATAAAAAGCAGAACTTTCATAAGAAAATACTGAAGAACATCTTGGTGATGTTCAGGAGGTAATGGATTTCTTAGATGACATATATGACAAAACACAAAAAAGAAAAGATCATATGCTAGTTTGCATTGCAAATTTTAAGTTGTGTTCATTAAGAGACAATAAAAAAGTGAAAACATAAGTGACAAGAAGGAAACAGGAGGAGGTATGTAGAGCACATAACCAACACAGGATTGTATGTATCTCTACATATGAATAAGTAAAATGCTTCCAAGTCGATGACAAAAAGATAGTCATCAAAAGTGGACAAAACATATAATCAGATAATTATCAAAAAGGAAATTTGATTGGCCAATAAACATAGAAAGTTGCTCAACTTCATTTTCAATTAAGGAAATGCAAATTAAAACTATAGTTGGCCATCATTTTATGTGCACTGGTTTGATCAAAATCTAAAATCTGACAATCCCAGGTGTTGATAAATATGTGAATGAATGGGAACTCTTCTTCACTGCTACTTGGAATAAAAGTTGGAATAACCATTTGAGAGAATAATTTGGTTTTAACTAGTAAATTTTATAGTTCTTATAGCATACAACAAAATAATTGCATTCCTAAACATATAAACTCTAGAGTAGAGGCATTCAGCCTGAGTTGTCAACATATCTCAAAGTATGTGAAGATATTTTTAAGGTATTTGAGAAGATAGTTTCAAAAGAATAGATTTTCAGATCCTCAATTTCCACATGTACTAGTGTGCATGAGAACCCACCCCTGCAGGCATCCTATATGATTTTTTCCATGTTTCCTCTGAAAATAATCTTTCTTCTGTTTTAAGCAAAACACAACAAGGAAGGGGTAAAACCAAGCAAAATTCAGTTTTGGACAACACTCCAGCATCAGTCTAATCCCAGGGGGATCTCTAGAATGTGAATTACAGCCCAGAATTTACCCAAACTAGAGGCAAAGGAACTGCTCTGCATATTTGAGCATCCAGCCAGGCATTGGCAAGTCCCTCTGGAGAGCTGCATCCTCCAAGGAACATCTTGCTCTCTGTACTTTCAGGCCAGGTGGCTCTGGACAAGGCCAGCTTTCTCTGTGTAGAAACAAGGCACACAGATTAATGCACAGACAATATCAAAAAGTCTGAGGAGACCTTGAACAGAGCAATGTCAGAGGCAACCCAAGTCAGGTGGGGTAAAGTGGAACACAGATAGGAAAATTTCCAGCCACTCAGGATAATTAAAAGTAAAATCAATGCTCCTCCCCCATTAAAAAAATGTTACGGTTTGGATGTGAGGTGTTCCCCAAAAGCTCATTTGTGAGACAATGCAAGAAGATTCAGAGGAGAAAAGATTGGGTTGTAAGTGTCTTAACCCAATGATGAACTGAGTGGAAACTGAAGTGGTAGGGTATGGCTGGAGGAAGTGGGAATTGGGGCATGGCTTTGGGGTATATATCTGTATTTGGTGAGAGGAGTCTTTCTCTGCTTCCTGATGATGTCAGCTGCTTCCCTCTGCTACACTCTTACGCCATGTTGTTTTGCCTCACCTCGAAACCTGAGGAATGGAGTCGGTCACTTATGGACTGAGACCTCTGAACTGTGAGCCCTCAATAAAACTTTCTTCTTCTACAATTGTTCTGGTCAGATCTTTTAGTCACAACAGTGAAAAAGCTGACTAAAATAACAATTTTGAGAACGAAAACTGGAGCGTAAGTGTTTAGGGTTACATTATTCTTGTTTGCTTCTTTTTCTTTACAGGTTTAGGAATAAAATCACTTTAGCATGCCACTCATATTACATAAATATGATTTGATTAAATTATATTTTATAAAAGTTAAGTGAAGGGACTATTTGGCATAATTCAGAGGGCAAGGGGAGGATATGGGAAAGGTATGTTTCTTGAATTCATCATGAGCATGTGCTATGATGATTCTGCCACTTTATATTGGAGAAGACAACCAGGAAAAGTGTCTATGCTCAAAGATATCTTGGCTGCTGTCAGCACCAGGTGAAAGAAACAATGTCTGTAATTTAAACCTTTATGGAGATATGGATATAAAAATGAAATATCAATAGGAGTGAGAATACAGTAAATAGGAGGATGTAGGGAATAGTGTGTACTAGAATAAATAGCAGTTTGATTGAAAGGTCTAAAGCTCCTTTTCTTTGGAAGGACAGATGCTATAAGTGAAAAACATTGGTCCTTCCAAATATATATCAGCTGGAAATGCTTTAGCCTGGATGTAACAGAAAACTCAAGCTATATTAGCTAAATAGGTAGGATAGTCTATTGGTTAAAGTATAGGTTCTAAAGAGATTTTGTAGGTTCAGCTCTTAGCAAGTAAACTTGAACAAACTACCTAATTTCTCAGTGTTTCAATGTCCTCAATTAAAAAAAAAAACAGGGATAATAGTACCTACTTTATATTCAGTTGTGAGAATTAAAGTTAATATATGTAAAGTGCTTGAAATATGCCTGTGTGTAAAGAGCATCCAAAATGTAGTAATATATAAGTAAATAGCTTACCATTGGTACCATAGATAAGGAAGACATAGCAATAGTTTTACTGTCATTAATTTTTTTGAGTAACTCAAATAAATCACCAAAGGAGGCAGAGACTGTTTCCCTTCCTGACAATTGTGTATTTACTTGTAGAAGAGGGATAAATTACTTCTGTGCCTATTATTTTTTATGGAAGTAGGACCCCCACATGTTTTCTTTATGCTTTGCTCCTTGCTTAAAAGAAATTTTTAACTTCTTTCCACAGAAGTGCATACAGGTCTCCCTCATGCTTTTTAAAATCAGCATAGTATCCTATCCCATGAATGTGCTGTCATTTATTCTGCTCTTGCTCAATAATAAGTATCTAGTGGCTGAGGCTGTAGCTCAGTGGTAGAGCACTCACCTAGCATGTGTGAGGCACTGGGTTCCATCCTTAGCACCACACACAAAATAAACAAATAAAATAAAGGCATTATGTCCATCTACAACTACAAAAATTTTTTTTTAAAAAGAGCATCTAGGTTGCGGCAATGAATACTGCAATGAACATCCTTCAATATGGATCTTTGCACAATAATGTGAATAAATTCTGAAGGTAGAACTAAGAGATAAGACACTATAGTAATGATTAAGAAAGTTTTGGGAACACGAGAAAAAAGAAAGTGTTAAATTAGACGTTTGAATATGTCCCACATGATTTAGAACACTCTGTACTTAAACCTAACTAAATCTGTGTTAAAAACAGGAACCAAATATTTTAAATTCTAATTGACTAATCTGTGAGAAATCTCCTGTCAACAAGTTCTGTTTCTGTCTATAGATCTTTCAGTCAGTTTTTTAAGACAATCAAGAATCAACAGATGTACAATGAAAGGAGCCAAAATAAATAGAAAGTACAATTTTGGAGGAAACGGATTATACAGAGACAAAAAAAATCCTCCAAAAAATTTTTAAAATATCTTCAGAAAGATTTGTTTAATAATTATTTGAGGAACTACTATGTGCCAGGACCTAGAGAATCGGCACTGAGTACAATAGACAGAAACTCAGCCCTTGTGATGCCCGGAAACTGTTGAATCAAGAAAGAACAAAGGATCGTATGAGAAAGGGATATTTAGAAAACAAAAAGGGCTCATGGAAATAAAAAAATATGATACCAAAGAATAGTAAGGAAAAGGACTGAACAAGAAAGTTAAAGATACTCCATAGAAAATAGAGACTAAATAGAGAAAATATTAGATGTCTTATTAGACCTGGCTGGAACATTTAGTATCCAAATAATAGTAGTACCAAAAAAGGAGAACAAAGGAGAGAGGTGAAAAGAATAATAAGAGATTCAAAATAACTGAAATTTCCCAGAAATTCAAATTAAACAGAATTTTAAAAATTGAATAACTTTATTTAGTGCCCAAGCAATGGGTAAATGTTGACCCAAACCAAATAACATCAGACTGAAATTTCAGATTAGAAGGAAAAAGAAAATTTTAAAACTTCTCAGAGAGGAGAACCTATATTTTTATATATGTGGTCAAGATCAGAAAGACAACAAATGTCTCCAGAGCAATACTGAGGCAAAAGACAGCTAATTAATGCTTTCACAATTCTGAGTGAAAAATCATTTTATATCTAGGCTGTTTTCAATGAACAACAAAGGTAGAATAAAAACCTTTTGAATTCATGTGCATGTTTTTAAAAATTTCCCTTTTATGCATTCTTTCTTTCAGAAAGTTACTGGAGGATGTGCTTCATTGTTAGAAAGCTTTCACAAAGAACAAGACCTGAGATCCCTAAGACAGGAAATCAAATACAGGTAAGGGGTTTTCACAGGGAGAGGCTGGCCTATTGAACTGGAGCAAGACAGAATTCCCCACAAAGAAAATCTTCAGAGAAGTGAAAACTGAAGCATGCCTTCTGCTCATAACTGTAATGAGAAGAGATTAACAAACTATGGGAGTGTTAGGAGATGCATCAAGAACAACGATCAAGACACTCATGAACAAACAAACAACAAACAAAAAAGATCAAAAATTAATTCTACAGAACAGGAAAAAAGTTGTGCAGGAAAGAAAGAAATATCCATACATTGAATGGGCCTCTGAGTAGTACTTACAGAACTGTAAGACTGAAAGTAATCTGGGGAAAGAGCTGACACCATGGACTAGTTTGGATTGTAGTCAGGTGTTGGAGGAATACACATTGGAATACAGCTCTGACTTTTCTCACTTGAAACCCTGAGACCAGCCTACTGGAAAGAAGTTCAACCATATTTTGTTGGGGATGAAAGACTACACAGAAAGAAAGTCCAAGCCTTCCAGCACAAACTCCAGGCAGTAACCACCTGAGTGCAGCCACCCAAGGAAGCTCAGGTGAGAAGACAGAAAAGTTGCCCACCCAACCCACAGAACTGAATAAAATAACTGCTGTTGTTTCAAGTTACTACATTTCAGGACACAATGCTATGTAGCATTGATACAACATATAGCTGTCTATTTGACTCTTTCAGAAGTACTCAGACCTTTCTAACCATGAATATGACTAGCTGCTGCTTTTCTTAAAAGGCTCTAAGTGTGTCTATCATTAAATGTTTTTTCTCTTCTACTTGTTCGGTTTCATACCCTCTAACATATCCTTAGTACCAATAATGGGTTAAGCTCTTTATATAAAGAATCTTGTCTTTGGCTTCATTTTCCAGCATCACTACATTTCATCCTGAATTTCAGTCATCCAAGTGTGACATTTGTCCCAAAGCTTTGTCTTGAAGATGCTATTCCATCTCTGGAATAATCTTCCTTCCTTACCTGCTTCTCAGTTGCTTACCTAGACACATGGTGATATTGCCATTTCCTGGCAAAATTTAAAATTTGTAACGTGGGATCCCAGTGACAAGGTTAATTGTTGAATTATGTCAAATTATTTTTTATTCAACATATTTAGAATTCCTTTATTCTCTCCTAGAATTTGCTTGGCGCTGTGATTTTGCACTAATTGACAAAGCCTCCATTTTCTCAAAGCACAAGCATAATAACTGCTGTCACAGCTGTTTATATAATACTTTTTAGGTTGAGGAAGGCTTAGCATGCTAGGGAAGGTTTCTACCCATCTCCACATCTCTTCAGCTGCAGAATCACCTTCCACAGATGAATTGCTCCTTCTACTAAAGTTTTGAAGATAGTGTTCTGCACCCAGCGAAGACCAATACTTCTGCCTTATGTTCCCCAAAACAATGTCTTCATGAAGATTTTTGATTTTCCAGGTATTTCTTCCTTCATATTTGTTGCATTCTTCCTTTATTTCCTTTTGATATCTCCATACTTAAGAAAACCTCAGATTAGCTTAAATTTTTACCCAAATCTTAAATTGCTCCCTTTCCTAGTTTACACAGGTAGAACTATCAGAATTTGTTGGATTTGAATGTCTAGTTATTTCCTTTCCTTGCTAGCTTGACCTTTACTTTTATTATATATTCCTCTAGATTTGGCCTTGTCTGTGTCTGAAACACACAGAAATAAGAGCTTTTTGGGACTTTGAACAGCTTTCACAAAAAAGGTGTCCACTTGTATTTTATAAGTCATATAATACAACATAGGAGATATTATTCTATCAGAAAAATATTCAGACCAGGCCAGAGAGTATTATTATCTGGCTTAACTGTCTTTTCTATGTGTCATCTGGTCCGTGCTTCCTCATGCATTCATAACAGCAGCACTTCCTGGAGTATAATCCTTCAAGTTATGGGAGACTTTTGTAAGTCTGGTGACAATGACTTTCACCTTGAAATTACCAAGTAATTCTTGAGTTTCTGTATTGACAGTCTTGGTTTTTCTTTCTCAAATAGGTCCACATTTTCTATATCAATACAGTTTTCTGTAGATGTTCTGTTCTTTAAGGGGTTTCCTCTAGTGTGCTCGCTTTAACTCTGTTCAAGCTTTACTTGAGCTACTAATTGCACAGTTCAAAGTCAGTAATTGTCTGAATCTTACTCTTTGTGTAAGTCATTTCGACCTGCTCTATAAAATCTTGTTCCTCTTCCTCTATTAGAAGTTATTGTACCCTGGTTACCTTTTGTGGAAACTAATATAATTCCTCTATTTCATATATTCTCTTAAAAGACTGTGGACCTGGAAACATTTCTTTTGCTTTTGTTATATGTATTCATAATGACCTTGAAGATCTAATATTATTTTTTTTATATCTGTCTTTAGTATCTTCTATGATTTTAAATTAAAGAATTCTTTCTCTTCCTCAAGTTTAGTTGGCAGTCTTCCTTTATTTATTTTTATTCTTGTGTCTTTCTGAATGAAAAAAAATAGGCTGAAACTTACATTTTTCAAGGTATTTCTTGATTTTGTTGGAACTATGATTCCAAGAAATATATCGTTTCAGGCACAAGACTCTTTAATTATTCTCGTGGTCTTTAGTTTCATTGAGTCATTTGTCAACCTTCAACCAAGAAGAAAGTATATTCTCTTTATAACACAGGACTATATAATTTTTTATGATTACCAAAATCAACCTTCTGGGTAGAGTCATAGTTTGGGTCTCTAAACTTTGAGCTATAAACAAATCCGTGACAATTTTGAGGCCATGTGCTGATGATAGTGGAGGAGGTACATGCGGGAACATGGGGACACAGCACATGAATCAAAGACATGAGCTCCTGTTCTGCCAAGAATGCAGCTCAAGACAACAAAAGGAAGGATGGAATTTCAGGCAGCTGCTCTAGCACTTTCTGTTTAGGCATGCACTAATAATTTAAAGTTTGAAATTCACTCTTTGAGTTCACATGGAACGCCTACAGTCTGGGCAGTTCCAAGTTCTGATCTGAAATCCTGGCTGAAAAACATAACATAAGCAGCAAATATTTTTCTGCCTACCACTGTTCAAAAACAATTATTCCATTTTTCTGTCTAATCTGCATTGCCAAGCTGGAACACAGTTTACAGTCAGGCAAGGGTAACTTGCATTCTATAGCCGGAGCAGCTGACATCACCCAAGGTTATTTATTGTACACCATTTTTGCTAAGGTAGAATCAACTGTCTGAGGATAAGACCACCCTACACTGTGTGACATGTCAATGTCATCTCACGGGACTTTGCGCTCAACAGAATCCCAAGTCCTAAAGTCACTCATATAAATCACTCCAGGTTAAAGTCAATACATGCCCTTAAAAACATGCCTGATGGTATAATTTTGGCCATCAGGTAGTTTTAAACAAGTGAACCCTTGGTTACATAATCTACCACAAAAACTTCAAGCCCCAGTTAGTATATTCCAGAAACCTACGAGCAGAATATAATCTATTCTCTAGAGGCATGGAGATCCCAGAGGGAGTCCAGGAGGTGCTGAGCCACACAGGTTTAGTTCCGGCCTCCTTATGAAGAAGAGTCTGTCACCCCTCCTGGAATTTGAACCTAGGACAGTCACACTATACACTCATTTTCAACCAAGGGCAGTTTTACCCCCAGGAGACATTTGTCAGTAATGTCTAGAGACAATTTTGGTTCTCAGAATTGGAGGGGTGTTACTGGCATCTAGTGGGCAAAAGACAGGAATGCTGTGAAACATGTCACAAAGCACAGGACAGCTACCACAACAAAGAAGTCCCAGGCTCCACCTGTCAGTCATGCTGAAACTGAGAAACACAGCACCATATAGGAATGGAAGAATGGGGAAACGGTTATTTCTTTCTAAAACCTAGATTTACGATCTCTCCAAAATTACATGGTTGGATCTAGAGAAAAGCAAAGATGCTAGAGGACAAAAATGACAGACACCCTCTTCAAAATTATATGGTATATATGTGTTGTGCCTAGGTTCAAAATTGTTGAGTAATTGTCCGTAGGCAGAGTTTTAAATGATCTTAATTTTGTTTTTACATGATAATATTTCTATAGTAATTAATATTTCTATTAAATTTTTAGAAGAAAATCATTATTTTACTTGTGTTTTCCTCTCAAGTCAAAGAGAAAAAGGAATATATCTTACAAAATGGTTCAGAGCCTGCAAAAGACAGCAGGGAGCATGTGACTCCATTTGCAAATATTAGAGAGAGGTACTGTTCAGATTCCGACAGCTTTGTCGGGAATAAAAAGAGCTTATTACAATTACTATTTATCTCTCACAAGGCAATAGACTTCTCTCTGCTGTGAAGAATATAAAGAAACACAAGACTATGAAAATTCTTCACCACGAGGTTCCTGGTGCTTGTTTCCTCCCCTTTTGTGTAGCATATGGGGAAGACAGAGTTGTTTGACTCTTACCATATTATTAACTCTAAATCACATCTGAAATGGGAGCCCAAGGAGGGTTTAGATAATGGCACATCAAAGAAAGAACACAGTCTAAATATATTTGGTTTAAAATCTCATTCACAATGTGCCAAGTATTATTTTCCTTGACATCCTCTCTTGCCTGCCTGTGCAAAATTATAATTAGAATAACCTCCCACTCATATTCAGTGGAGAAGAGGACAGGGATTTGGTGACCTAGTTGATGAATTTATAGATCTTGAGAAATGTCCAGTTCCAAGAACTCTAGAATCAAAAACTTCTAGAATGAAAAGAAAATTCCAATCATCCAGACTAACTCCACTGTGTTCAGACATACAGAAACCAAGACCTCTCACAAACGAAGGTGTGAGTCTTGCCAAAGATCATAGTGCATGCTCACAGAAAAGTCCCATATCCTGTGTCCTGGACCAATCACTTTTTTATTCTGCAATGCTGTTTTATCTTTTACATCATTCTTTCATCAAATATTTATTGATCACTTATAATAGACCCTTTGGAAATTGAAGCTGAGAACTCTTACAGAACTCACAGCTGAATAAAGGGAAGGACTTGATTATGATAATTAGAAGTCACAATGTGACACACACTAAAAGAGAAAATCAAGCATGTAAAAATCTCCTATAGAAAATAAACAGGTAATGTGAATGAATGAAGAAGCTGTGCATGATTAAAAGGGATTATTAGTGAGGATTCCAACAAACAGGAGAATCTAGGGAGTGTGCTGTCAGCTCCTGCTTAGGAAAAAATCAGGCCCATTTTTTCCCAAGGTAAACTAAGCATCTCAATTTTTATGCAAAATGGTGATATTTTAAGCTTATTTGTTTTGTGTGTGTGTGGTGAGAAAAGGAAGGAGTGATAAGGAGAAGAAAGAAGAGATAGACAACACTGATGAGCAAGGCTTTGGACTGAGCATTATTTGGGTTTGCATTTGACCTTGGGTCAGATGTCCCTCTCCCTATTATATTCCAAACTGACTTGGTTTTGTTTAAGTGTGCAGTAATTAATTAGCTACCTATTTTTTTTTTCCTTTCATTATCTCAATGACTGGCCCATTTTCTGCTTTTAACAGGCTTTATTTGCACCCTGGATATTAGCATTTGCATTTGTTTTACAGATTGAGACGTGAAGCATTTCTGCAGCTTTTGTGCTACCCCTTTGAACCTTAGATGGGCAGTGAATCTCTTTTGTGACAGGCTTGTATTGAAACTGCACAACAGATGGGAGTTGGCTGGAAATCATACAGAACAGAGAGAAATCAGCCATGAATTACGATTGCCAAGAAATCCCCCAAAGTTATTCTGCATTAACTAGCTGGAATATACTGGAAGATCCAAAACACTGAAAGAATAATGGAGTTTACTGTTTTTTTTTTTTCAGAGAGTAGTGAAAGTTTTTTGATAGATTCTAAGCACCTGCTTTCTTTCTCCCAAGATAAGCATAGATGATTTCTTCTCAGACATGTGGTGGCTGGGTACAGGAGGGGGACATGGTTGATACTCAAGTTCTTTTATTGCCCACAAGGGTTATTGCACCACTAACGTGTGAAGTGTTGTGTAGTAATAGCACTGCATGTAAGACAAAACTTCTATTCCTTAAGGGACTGAAAATACAGCAGAAATTTAGGCTATTTTAGCCATGTTTTAATATACAAAGATAGAAAAACTATTTTGCTCTTAAGAAAATCACAGAGGAATTCATCATAGATGGTTATTAGATCATGAATGGAGAAAATATACAACCATTGGCATACACATTTAGTGAGTACTAACTATGTGCAGGTACTTACTCTTGTCTGCTAGCTGGGATTTGTTGGATGAATAAAGAGATTCCTGACATATGCCATGTTCTATTTTAGCCTGCCAGCTGTAGAAATGCAGTTTCTTCTTTCTAAAATGCCGTTCCCTTCCACTCATATTTCAAATTTTGCTTACATGATTCCTTCTCTCAGAAGCCTTTCCTGCCCATGCAAGTCTGGATTAAGAGCTCTTCCTATGCAGTCTCACAAAAGCCAGTGCACGTCTCCATCACGGCCCTGGGCTTCCTGTGTCCTCATCCAGCCTATAATGCGAAGGCAGAGTTTCATCCAACTGACAATACAGTCATAATGTCTAGCACAACACTTAGCACACTGCACATACTCATTGCATGAGTGAATGAGTAAATGGGTGGATGGATGAACAAGTGGATGGATGGGTAGATGGATGAACAGTGGGTGAATGGAGAAACATGATATAGTCTAGGTTGGAGAAAGGAGGGAGTGACTTACTTTATAGAATTAAGGAGGACTTTGCAGAAAAGAAATATTTGTTTGTTGATATTTAAAATGTTCTTTAATTCAGTTAGTAAGGATTTTTTGAGTGTCCTTATCAGTGACATACACTTTTCTTGGTAATAGGACTATGGTTCAGAGAAAAACCAAACAGGTCTCTATTCTTAAACCTTACAGAGTAAGGTCAGAGTGACTACAAACTGATATGTATCCACCTGCCTACATACATAAATAGACACATTATGCATACATATATACGTATATTTTAGGTAGTGATCAGAGCTATGGTGAAAATAAAACAGTATTATGTGAATGGTGTGAATAAGGACAAAATGCGTACAACTTTTCCAGAGTTTTTAGTGTAAACAATGCTCTTTATAACTGAATTGACTGATGAAGGTTAACTCCCAAGCTTCCTGTTCACTTGAAGGTCCTGCTCTTCTTAAGGGCATATTGCTCTAGTTGGGCAAGATCTTCAGTCTTTTGATATTTATTTTTCTCATTTTGAACTTCTTGACTTTTGTACACCATACTTGACAGAATTCCTTCCTTTTGTTCATTTATGTCTAAAATTAACCTCTCTTAGCTAGCAACCTGTACCTCTTTTTGTCTACTTAGTCAAATGATTGAAGGAGTATCTAAAGAAATGAAGAAGAAAGTGGTGTGCTTGTTTGGGTTTTGGGTGAAAAGGGTTGATTATTGGTGTGGGTGATCACCATGCGGAGAGGCAAAAATATCTTTTTCAAAATGGGATAGACAATGGAACTATTGTCCTTTATTGGACTTTTGTTGCAAACATCTAATAAATCTTTGGTTAGGCCAATGAGATGAATGACAGGTCAAAATTCTCCTTCGATTCTACTTAACTTGCAATCAACAAATTTGAATACTAGTCAACCCAGAATATGTATTGCAAATTTTAAATTTCTAGTATAAGCATTGAAGTGTCAACAGAGATGTCAAAATTCTTTCTTTGATTAAATGTGAGCATATTTAATTCAAACATTTTATGTCTTATATTCACAGACATTGTGGCCAGATTCTATAAAAATCCCCAAATTTATTACAACTATGGATGCTTAATGAGTCAAAATCAGCTTATGTTTAGTGCTTAGTAAGCTGTGCTCTTCCAATTTTAATGTATACTCAGACTAATAACAAATCACATTTGTTGTCTAAAACATCACTGAGCATGAATTATAATATCCATTATTCTAGCTTCTGCATTACTAAGGCAAAAAAAAAAGTCCAGTCTCATGGTAAATTTAAGATGCCTTCATTTCATACACAATTTCTCAATATAACTTGCTGCTTCTAACTTGGATCTTTTTAAGTGATCAAATAAGAATTTTAAAAAGCTACACTATTCCAGGATTCAGGATAAATACTTTGCATTTATTGATTCTCTCAAGAAATATTAATGGAAAACTACAACGTGAAGAAGCCTTGTACTAATTACTGAGGTGCAATGGAATCTACTCTTTAATTAGGAAGTTGTTAATTAAATGATAATACTTATAGAAAGACAATTACAAATGGCACGATGGTTACGAAGTGATCTTCAAGCACATGATAAGTATGGAGATTCAGGCAAGTCTTCACTGAGAAATAAATGATCTGATATTTCAGGGAGATAAATGGGTGACTGGAAGGTAGCTGGCAAGTGGTCCCGGAGGAGGGTTCCCAGCACAGAGAACTACATATGTAATTCCTGTACTGAACAGGGAGGGATTCAACCAAAAAGCTCAGTGTGAATGGAGGATTGTTCTGAGATAAAGCTGGAGAGGTGACTTGGGACAAACCTGAACCTTGCAGGATCCAGGTGGTCATTTCAGATATTTGATATTTATCTTAAGAACGATGGGAAGCCCTTGAAGAATTTAAGACACAAGAAGGATGATATGATCAGGCACGTGTCATAATTGAAATAAGTTTGTGTAAAGGATGCTTCACTCTACATTTTAATAAGAATGAGTAAACACCTGCTTTTCTGTATTTAAAAGTGGTCTACAAGTTTACCCAGCAGATTTTTCCTTTTCTTGTAAGTACGTTTTCCTTAATAAAGTAGTAAACATGATTAACTCCATTTTTTTGGATAAGCATGGGGCATTTCACTCAAAGGAGATTAACACCTGTAGTGCCTCAAATATGCAAATATGTTTTGAAAAATAAAATAAAGTTCTCAAATACATTCATAAGGAATGATATCTCTTATAAACATTACATATTCAATGATGTGATGACTTCTGTAACCAATCAGAATGAGGGAGATAGATGTGACTGAAAACCAACTGAAGGGCAACTCCAGAGTTTCCCAGTCAGCATATAGACCTTGCCGGTCAGACAAGGCACAATGACTCCCTGTTCTTTATACACACACACACACACACACACGCACACACACACATTGTATTTGCTCTTTTTAGTTATACATAATGATACAATGTATTTTAACACATCATACATTCATGAAGTATAATGTCCCATTCTTGTGGTTGTACATGGTGTGGAGTTATACTGGTCATGTATTCATACATGGACATAGTAAAGTTATGTCTGATTCATTCTACTGTCTTTCCCATTTCCTTCCCCTGCTATCTTGCCTTTATTCCACTTTGTCTAATCCAATGAACTTCAGTTCTTCCCTCCTCCTCCCCTTATTGTGTGTTAGCAACTGCATATTAGAGGGAACATTTGGCCTTTAGTTTTTTGGAATTGGCTTATTTCACTTAGCATGATAGTTCTCCACTTCCATCTATTTACTGGCAAATGCCATAATTTCATTTTTCTTTACAACTGAGTAATATTCCATTGTGTATATGTATCACATTTTCTTTATCCATTTATCTGTTGAAGGGCACTTAGGTTGGTTCTATAGCTTAGCTATTGTGAATTAAGTTTCTATGAAAATTGATGTGACTATGTCACTATAGTATGCTGATTTTAAGTCCTTAGGTATATGCCAACGAGTACTTTGGGGGGTTATTACTTTTTTAAAAAATTTGTTCTAATTAGTTATACATGAGTTGTTGCTAATTGCAACAAACCAACTATTAGGCAACTCTTTCCCTTGATGAAGACTGTGGCAACACTGTGCAAGTGAGATCCCAAGACACACAAGCTGGTAGGGAGCAGTAGATGAGCTAGTGAGGGAGACCATTAATCCCTGGACACATAGTGTGCACCATCCACCCTCCCCCCATTTGCTTACTCACAGATGTTGCTTAGTTTTTTCAGGAAATTGACAACTGTTCAAGCTAAGTTGTATTTATGTACAGACTCTTTGATATTGCCAATTCCTTAAACCCCAAACCTAGGCCTTGTTTTGACCTACTGTGTATTTCCTTAAAGTAAAGCAGGCATGCTTTTGAAAATTGGTTAGACCAGGTGGAGAGCTGTCTCTCTGTATACTTCTTATTTCTTTTGCTAGTCATTCATCTATCTGATCTACAGGTATTAGCATGACCCAGGCATCAGTTCTTGGTGGCTTCTCATATTTGGATACACTTATTTCCTCAGTGAATACATTCAATTTCATGACTTTAATATTTTCAAATGCTGAAGACGCCCAAATTTTTATGTCTGGTCTACAGTTCTCCTTCTGAACAATCAACTCATAAATTCAGCATTTTGATCAATCTCTGCACCTAGATATTGAAAAGTCATCTCAAATTGCTTTTGGACTCACCTAAATTACTTCTCTCCTCCCCCAAATGTGCTCTTTTGTAGTTTTCCCATCTCAGTAAATGACAATTCATTATTTCAGTTGTTCAGGACAAAAACCTCTGAATCATTTTTTATTCTATTTCATACTATCATAATTCATCAAAATATCTTGTCTTTACCTTTTAAATCTGCAAAAATCAAAAAACTTCCCACTGCCTGTGCAGTTACAACATTGGTGCTATGTTCTCTCATAAGATCATTGTAAGATGCTTACTAGTCTCCCTGTTTCTACTTTGTCCCTTTCAGACTATGCTGAACCCAGCAATCAAATGGATCCTGATGAAACATATTTAATCATTTTTTTCATTTGCTCAAATACTTCAATGGCTTCCATCTAATTCAACATAAAAGTTACATTCCTTCAAGTGATCTACAAGGCCCTAGAAGATGTGTTTCCATGCTGCCTTTCCTAATCTCACCTATACTACTCTTTCCCTGGTCCACTTTGCTGTAACCATCTTGGCCTCCTTGCTGTTTCTTGGACACATGTATACACTTTTGGCGTATGGAATGCTCTTCCTCTAAAAACCCATGAGACACACACTCTCTCTTCCTTTACCTTCACTCAAATATCACTTTTTAAACACAAAAGTGTTTCCTGACTATTCCTAGCCCCTGCACACTTCTTACATTTTTTTATTTTATTTTTTCATCTAATTATTACCATCCATTATAATTTATATTTTATTTATTTATCTTATTATCTGTTTCGCCACTAGAAGAGAAGTTCCTAAGGGGTATGGATTTTTGTCCGTTTTTTTTTTCTTTAATTATCTCCATGAAACCTGTGACATTCATGTGAATTTCATGTTCACACTTGGACTCCCCAGGAAATCACATTATGTATGTGCAAGTATTGAAAAAAAAATCCTAGATCTGATCCCAAATATTTCAGACAAGGAAAACTCAACTTGTTCTGAGAAGCAAATAAATAAATAAATTAAATAGAGTAATATGGATAGGGAGTGTAAGGAGTGGAGACAGACAGGTTGCAATATTACCTAGAGGTGATAGGGCAGCCCACACTGTGAAAATAAGACCTAAACAAAGTTTTGAAGAATCTTCAGGAGTTAGTCAAGGGGTTGTCCAGATGAGCATTCTCAGTAGAGAGAATAGGAAGCTCAAAGGCCCTAGAGTGGGCATACCTGGGAGTTTTGAGTGATCGTAGGAAGGCCAATGTAGTAGGTGGAGTGAGCTAAAAGAAGTGGATAGTACAGGAAAAGTAAGAGATGCCGGACCACAAAGGCCTTGAAGTCCTTTAGATGAACCTTGGTTTTACTATACGTGAGGTTAAAACAGGGTTCTGAGCAGAGGAGTGGCACAATCTGACTTATGTTTTTAAAAGACAGTTCCTGTGTTGAGAAGAGATTGGGGAGATGTGGGATCAGGGAGCCCAGTAGGGAATCACTGCAGTAATTCCGAGAGGGGTAGCAGCCAACCTCAGGATGATGTCAATGGAAGGGTGAGAAGCATCAGTCTCTGGTGGTACTGGACGGTTGAGCCAGCAGAACTTCCTAACAGACTGCATGTGGGTGTGAGAACAAGTGGGCTTGGGGATCCCCCTACTGTATATGGCCTAATAAATGCAGAATGGAGCTCCCGTAAGTTGGAGTGGTGATGTTGGGGATCCTGACTGTGGAACAGGCAGGTCAGGAGTTCAGTTTCAGAAGAGCTGGTTTTGAGATGTCGTTTCATCCTCTGAGATTGTATCGTAGTTCTTCTTAGTTGACAAAGAGCATTTTTTGAAAAAAAGTTTTTTAGTTGTCAATGAACCTTTATTTTACTTATTTTTATGTGATGCTCAGAATCAAACCCAGTATCTCATCCATGCTAGGCAAGTGCTCTACCACTGAGCTACAACCCCAGCCCCAACAAAGAACATTTAGATTGCAGTAAATAGGATATTTATTTGCCTGGTCAATATCATCTCCTTATAATTAAGAAGTACATTTGTAGAAACAAATGAATAGTTGTTTTGAAAATTGTAGTCAGGGCACTAAATGATACCAAACTCAGGATCCTCTGGCCTATTGAAGTCAGAACAGTTCAAGGGTAATGATTTCACTCACTCAAGAAGCTTAAAAAAATTTCCTTGTAAAATTAGAACCCTATCTCTCAATATATACATAACTCAACTAAAACGTGGATCAAAAAGCTAAATGCAAATCCCCAAACTATGAAACAATGAGAAGAAAACTAAGGGAAAATACTTTAAGACACTGATATAGGCAATGAATTTTTTCATTATGTTTCAAAACTACAAAAGCAAAAATAGACAAGATTATGTCAAGAGTCTTTTGTAAGTAAAGGAAATGATCAATAGAGTGGACAGACCACCTGCAGAATGAGAGAAAATATTTGTACTCTATTTATTTGACAAGAGGATTAATATTCAAAATACGCAAGGAACCAAAAAGCTCAACAGCAAAAGAATGCCAAATAATCTAACTTAAAAAATAGTCAAACTACCTGAACAGGCATTTCTCAAAAGAAGACATACAAATCGTCAACAAATGTATGACAAAACACTCAACATTATGAATCATCAGGGAAATGAAAATAAAAAACACAATGAAATATTATCTTACTCCAGTTGAATTGCTATAATGAAAAACACAAAAAATTGGAGCTGAGGTATAGGTCATTGGTAGAGCACTTGTCTAGCATGTGTGATTGCCTGGGTTAAATGCCTAATATCAGATAACAAATAAATAAACCAGACAAAAAAACAACAAATGCTATCAAGAATGTAGTGAAAGGAAACTGGTATACACTATTGGTGGGAA
The DNA here is from genome assembly GCF_902686445.1 of Sciurus carolinensis. NCBI lineage: Eukaryota > Metazoa > Chordata > Mammalia > Rodentia > Sciuridae > Sciurus > Sciurus carolinensis. Next base: position 138,515,534 of record NC_062216.1, read on the forward strand.
TTTAAATTAGTACAGTAATTATGGAAAACAGAATGGAGATTCCTCAAAAAGCTAAAAATTTGATCTTTCATATGACCCAGCAATCTCACTACTGAATATATACCCAAATGAAATAAAACCAGTATGTCCAAGAGACATGTATACTTGATTGTTTATTATCTGTAAAAGTCAAGATATGTAATAATCAAATGGCCATTGCCAGGTGAATGGATAAAGAAATGTGGCATATATACACAATGGAATGTATTTAGCTATAAAAAATGAAATCTTGTCATTTGTGGCAGCATGAATGAAACTGGAGGACATTGTGCTAATTGAAATAGGCTAGGCACAGAAAGACAAATCCTCTCTTGAAACAAATACATACAACTAACATTCATTAAGGGTCTGCAACATGTCCAAAACACTGTTCCATTATTTCACTTAAGGTCACAATGATCCTATGAGCGTCCTTTTCTGTTATGGTTTGGATGCGAGGTGTCCCCCAGAAGCTCATGTGTGAGACAAGAAAGAAGGTTTCGAGGAGAAATGATTGGGTTATAGCCTTAGCCTAATCAGTGAATTAATCCCTGATGAGATTAACTGAGTGGTAACTGGAGGCAGGTGGGGTATGGCTGCAGGAAGTGTTTTACTGGGGGTGTGTGAATGGGGTATATATTTTGTATCTGGAGAGTGGAGCTCCTCTCTCTCTGCTTTCTGATCATCCTGTGAGCTGCTTCTCTCTGCCACACTCTTCCACTATGATGTTCAGCCTCACCTTGAACCTGGAGGAATGGAGGCTGCTGTCTATGGATTGAGACCTCTGAAACTGTGAGCCCCCAAATCAACCCTTCCTCCTTTAAAATTGTTCTGGTCAGGTCTTTTAGTTCCTGTAGTGAAAAAGCTGACTAAAACATGTGCTCATTTTCCTTCTTTTACAAAAGAGGCAAGGAAATCACAGTAGAGGCTAAGTAATTACTCTTTAAGTTAGAGAGCTGGGATTTAAAATCAGAATTTTGACTTCCAAGTCTAAACTTCTTACTATGCCTTCTCTCTTTTGCTTAGGTATTCAGTCCTATAAACTGTGCTCAGTGCTTGGAAGGGTAACTTTGAACGCTGGTCATTATATATTTTATGACAATTGGACAGCAGGTGTCAGAGGTAGGGAGGGACAAATGTGTAGATGTGGCACTCAGGTAAAATGGGAGATGGGATTACAGAAGAGTTGGGAGGGTGAGATTAGACACCCAGAGTTTAAAGACAAAATTTCCAACTTAACTTTACCTAAGACTCTAGTTACTCTCTTGGGAAGGCTTGTTAAGTAAAATACAGGGGTATTTTTAAAACATTCAGTGATTCCTTTAAATTAAATTAAATGTACATAATATACAGATAATGTATATTTAGGAAAAATTGGCTAAACTTGCCTACAAGTAGGAATTTTGTGTGACGATTGATCTTTGTAGCGATGCACTGGATTTAATTTAGAATGTGCCAATGACTAAGCTGAGATATTCTGTGTATATGTGTGTGTTGCAGGGATACTGGGGATCAAACCCAGGACTTCACACATTCTAAGCAAATGATCTACCACTAGGCTACATCCTCAGCCCTAAGAGTCTTAATTGGCATTTATGCACTAAGTTAAACTGAGAAAATATTCAATTTATTCAACTAGCTTTAGTATAACTAAAGATAACTTCTAAGGAATGCTGTCAGTAGATTAACTGGGTGGGATCTCATAATGCTTACTTTATTTAGACATGTCAATCAATTTCAGAGAGTAGGCAGAGTGTATGTGTACATCAATCAATTTCAGGGAGTAGGCAGAGTGTATGGGTACATCTTTCTGCTAATTAGTACTTGCTCATCTTCAGAGAAAAGAGATTCTGCTCCCTCAAAATATAGAAAGTTGATATAACTAAAATACATTGAATTGGAAAATGGTTGAAATGTTTTAAATGTTTTCTTTTAACATAAGATCTGGCATTATTTATTCCTAAAATAAAAAAAAATAAAATAAAAAACATTATATTATCAGTGTCCTTTATTTACATTCCTTTTGTGGTAAATTTTTGACATGTTCACATATGAATGAAGAGCCTTTCTTTCAAGGCATTTGTCTGCTACCTGGTGGTCAGAAAGAAAATTGCACCATCAAGCACCCCAAACTGTATTTTGGACTACATTTAAAAAAGGACAATTCTTGAAATTAGCACTGAGAAATGCATCCCCTCATGTTTTACCTTCACTCAGTTAAGTCATTGTTTGGTTAATTTTTTGAAGTTCCAAATATTTATTTTATTATAATTTACATAGAAAAGATTGTATTTGCTTACTGTTCGTGTATAGAGCTATAATCTGGGAGGTCAGTTGTTCAACAAAGAAGTAGAAAAGCAAGATTAACAATGATGTCTTGAAATGTGAGGGTGAATTCTGGAGTGTTAAGACAGACCAAGGTTTTCTTCTGGTTCTTTCTCACACACACTCCACAAGAAAAGAAGTGATTGTTCACGTTTCATAATTTTACATTTTGACATCCAGGCCTAAAGTAGTAGCTACTTCTCAGAGTCTAGCCATTATGCCTGGGAAATGGCTGCCGCAGTTTCTCCTCTACTTTCCTCACCTGCAAATTTAGCCCCTAGACTCCTTAAAAACATATACACACCCAGTCAGAGATGGGTCAGTCCTAGCCCACCTGCAAATAGCTTGGAACATGCACCACCAGGAACAGAAGAACTTGAAACTAATGTGGCTCAACTGTAAACCTCCCACTAGCATCAGCTTCTGCCAGTGTTCAGTGAAAGGTCCTTGTGTTTCCTATTAACCTATGTCTACATGATTTCCAAAAAATAACACATTTAAATGTATTAATTGAAATGAGTTCGACCCAGAAAAACAAATACCATGTGATCTTACTTATATGTGGAACATAAAAAAATGGAACTCACAGAAACAGAGAATATAAAGTTAATATTACAGTTTAGTGGAATTTGCTTAGAGTGTAGATATGAAGCACACTTAGCCTACCCCACACACCCCAAAGCATGGTAAAAGATGTGTTCATTTGATTTGGGCATTACAAAATATATAAGTATATCAAATCATCATTCTGATCAATCATGAGTATGTACTCTTTTCATTTGTCAATTACACCTTAATAAGTGAGGTGGGGTGGGGGTAAGGCATTTCAATGTAATCTGTCAAGACTACTTTTGTACTGTGACTGGCCCTCTTTCCTACTTCTCCTTAGAATGGACTTAGACATTCTGAATTTGAACAAGGAGACCTTGAGTTGGAGATCCTTCATTTTAATTGTAGTTTAGAAAGACATTTTGGAATGTTTGAATAAGACAAGAAATTAGAGACTCTTAGCGTTGATATGAAAGACATTTTTTGTGATTTTAAAATATGATTACTAAAGAACTGAAAGAAAATCAAATTAATGAACTACAAGAAGAAAAACCCCACAAAAACATACATGATAAGATCAATAGAAGTTTACTCTGACATTGAGAAGTGAACTTATAACAGCAATAGATCATATCCAAAAGAACAATTCATCAAGAGGAAAAGATAAGCTTGAATGAAGTAATAAGTAGGCTCTTGTTAGACAATTCAATCCAAAATAAGTGTTCAGCAAGGACAAAATAGGAAAAGATGTAAATATCTTGCCAATTTGACAAGAAAACAAAAACTCCATAACCTGGCACTGTGGCTCATGCCTGCTGTACCAGTGACTTGGGAGACTAAGGCAGGAGAATTGCAAGTTTGAGGCTGGCCTGGAAAACTTAGCGAGAACCTTTCTCAAAATAAAAAAATAAAGAGGGCTAGGATGTGTCTCAGTGGCAGAGCATTCCTGGGTTCAACCCTCAGTACTTCAAAACAACAACTGAAACACCTAATAAGCCACAAACTACAGTGGGGACATCAGTGACAAAGTACATAGAGAGAATTGCTAATTCAAAGAGAATTAATATTAAATTTGCTAAATCATTGCAAAAACTGCCTTGAGAGTCTGTGGCCCATATGTGAGCTCCAGAGAGTTTTCTGAATTAATCACAATCCTGAAAAACGAATTTGACATTCCAAACAAATTATGAAAGCATAAGGAACTCTTCTAAACTACTAAAAAGAGCAAAAAATAATTGGCTCAATCAATTTAGAATAAAGACTGAATTGGCTTTATGTCCTATCTAAAATAAAAAAATCAATGTCATGTTAAAGTACAATTCAAGGAGTATAAAGTGTGTGTGGGGGAAAGGTTAGAAAAAATATGCACTTTCTTTTAAAAATGAAATTATCCTGTTTTTATTTATTTTGTAGTGTATGGGGATTTTTTGTTGTCGTTTGCCGGTTTTTTGAGTGAGCTCTTGCTATGTTGCCCAGGTTGATCTCCAAGTTGTGTGCTCAAGAGATCCACCTCAGTCTCCGAAGTTCCTGGACTACAGGTGCATGCCTCCACACTGGGCTTAGGTCATTAATAAATAAAATTACACAATGTTTCTATATTTTGTGGTATTTATCAACTTCTGAAAGTTTATGGTTTTTTGTGATTTCTATTCTCATTCTATGTAATAATTCATTTTTACACCTATCTTTTTAATTTGTAAGTTTCTTTTTGAAAGCCTTGCTTTCAGCCCCTCTCCTCTTTATACCCCTCAAAACCAGAATCTATTCCTATCTGCACCCTCCTCCACTGTAAAGGTTACTAATTGTGGGTCCCTTCTCAACTCTTATGAAGCAAAGTGACACACATGCTGCCCACACACACTACCAATAGTGACTCAGTTTCCTCTAAGAAGAAAGGCTGGGTAATGGCTTTGAATAACTATTTGAACAACCAAAGGCCATGCTCTCAATATTTCATCCCCAAGGCAAATTAATGTCTATGTCTGCAGCATTAAAAGACTTGCTGACACCTTTTAAACTCACTGCTTCTCAAGTATTTATCACTATCCTCATACAATAGACAAAACAAAATTCAAACTATGCTAGATTTTCTATTCCATGTCCAAACCCTTCCTAGTATTCTGTAACTAAATGATGGGACTGCTTCACTGCACTGTGCTTCCCAGGACTGGAACCAGCTCTCAGAATGTATTCTTGTAAAAGAGAAAAATAAAAATTCTAGAGGTATTAGTACTATAAGCACTAAAGATGTTACTCACTAACTTCTGCACGGCAGGCATATAGTTCCGTGGGAAAGAGATAATGGGTTACACTTTGCTCAGTAATTTCCAGTGGGGGTAGACATGATAATGTTATCTTTATACTGTGGTGTGTATCTATCTAACATGAAATAAAATGCAAATATTACTAATAGTACATTGAAGGTGATCTTGCTATAAATGTATATTTAAAATAAAAAATTGTAAATCCAAAAGCTAGTGTCAGTACAATAGACAAATTTGATTTGAACATATACATACAGACCCCCATCTATTGCCCTTTCTGATCTGTTCCATAGGCTGGAAAAGTGAGACTTTTTCTTAAGCATTGTATGACCTGAATTAGGTATTTATCTAAACCATACAAGATTAATGTCTATGATTCAGAAGGGAAGGAAGACTAAGGATTAGTTCAAGAGGACTAATCCTCAGAGAATTTAATTTTAGACCCAGGAAATACCACCTGAACTTCAGTGTACTGGATGGTTTGCAGTTAGGATTCTGGGCTTATGTTGATACTGGCAATGAACCATATTATTGATTAATTTCTTCCCTGCACAATATGATTGATTAGTATATTGTTTTAATCAATTTTTAATGAAGAACTCATAGGTTAATGACCAAAGATATGATACTGCTTTGCAGAAAAGCAAAATTTTTAAATTTTTAAAAGAACAGAATTATTCAGAGGCCAATCTAATGCTTTTGGGAAGGGAAATGGATTTTCTACGTAATCTTAGGTTTCCTTTTACTTCTTTTTCTTCTTCTTCTTTTTTTTTTTTTTTCCTAGTGCTGGTGTTAGAACCAAAGAAATAAGGAATTAACACTAGTCAGGCACTCTGCCATTGAGCTATACCCCAGACCCCGAAATGCTCTTTTATTTATTTATTTATTTTTAAATGGTATTGGGGGTTGAACTCAAGGGTGCTCAACTACTGAGCCACATCCCCAGCCCTTTTAATTAGCGAGACAGGGTCCCCCTAAATTGCTAAAGCTAGCTTTGAACTCTCGATCCTCCTGCCTCAGCCTCTTGAGCCCCTGTGATTAAGGCATGTGCCACTGCACCTGGCTTTATGTTTCCCAACGTCTAAGAAACTCCTGGCTCTCTTCATCAGTTTAAGATATGTGGGAATAATTAAATGAGGAAACATTTCAGGTTCTTGTGTTCAGGGACTTTAAACATAGCACTCAACACTGCTGATTTATCATGAATTGATTACATTTTACCTGTGGGTTCAATCTTTGATCTTTTGCTCCTTTGTCTAACTAACCAGATTAAGTGACTTGTCCTAAATCTAAGAATTGAGATTTCATTAATAATTCACTAAGAATCATAGACGGTGTGCAAAAGACTGTCTTACAGGGTCTGTATTTTCCAAACTCCTGACTAGGTGTGACCCAACAAGAATGGTTTTAGTGGATCACTAACCACACTGTGGAAATGGGAGGTGGAGGGAGAGAGTGTGATTCTTTCTCTTGGCATTTCTCTTAGAAATGAAGACTTTGTCTCTTTGTTTCCTACACTGTAGGAGAGAACAGTTGTTATTCAGAACTCTTACTATTTTAGGGACGAAAGAGTCAATGATTCCCAGCAGCTAGTATTTATTAAGCATGTTACCTGGCCATCAGTGCCACCTTTGTTTGAATTGGAAAAAGATGCCTTCAGCAGATGGATTGTAAAACAAACAAACGAACAAACAAGAATTCTGTCTGCACCGATGAATTACAAAAGGTGCTCTCTTTGGATAAATAAACGGCAAAAATCTAAGAAAAAACAACAACAACCCTCTTTGAAACTGATAAACAGCCCTGGGCCAGCAGAGCTTGAATGAGAAATCGGTCCCCACTCGTGTCTTGGCTGGCTTCATTTGCACAGGGTACAATCTATAAAAGAATAAAATTGATCCTGGAGAGCTCGTCAGATCTTTCTAAATCCTGTATGAGCTGCTATGCTGGACTCTGTTAAGGGGTGTGCCTGTTAGGCTCACGAGTAATCCATTTATTTTGCTACTCCATCTCTCCCACTGTCGCTCCCTATTCCCAGCAGCTACACTGTACCACATGACCTTCCCATCCTGGTCCCAGTGGATGGGACAGTGGACCTAAGCTGGGCCAGCTAGATTACTTCTAGCTGAAAAATACCTCCGTGTCCCATTGTAAAGTCTTTTTCTGCTTTAACTAGGCTAAGCTGATGTATTCCTAACGCCCATTGAAGAAAGGCTGAAAGCCAGACCCTACCTTAAAGTAGATCCCAAGATATCAAAGAAGAGGAAAGAGAAAAGCCCCAGGCACTACTGACCCATAGTTATAATTACTCCCATTGACTCTTCTGCAAAAGCAGCTTCCCTTTTCAGTATTTACCTCTAACTTCCAAGGATGTTAGCATTAGGAGGGATAGCTAGCATCCTTTGTAATACACCAACCCCTGAGGGCATGGATGGGAAAGATTGGAGGTGTAAATGCCCCAGAGCTAGCCTGAGAACTGGGTTGGGCTCCTGCTCACCTTAATTTCACTCCAGTGGATACCTGCAGGGAGGGGCGGGAGCTGAGACTTCCACAGTTACCTGTATCAGGAGGCAGCCCTTAGGCTTTGTTAGGGTAGAGAAGCAGCAATTCTGCAAGGTGTCCTTTCATTGGCTCCTCCCTGTGCTCTGCCTCAGGCTAGCCTTTCCTTCCCTCAACACACTGTTCAACCCAGTCTCCCTTCTTTCTCAGGAGGATTAGTGTGTTATTATTCCCCAAGTTTCCATCCGCTCCATGGCTTTTCTAGAGGAAATCTACCGGTCTGAGATAAATTACCATTTTGGCAGGATTCTGAATTTATTGAATAGATGTTTTGACTCTTTTTAAAAAATCCATTCTTTTTTAAATGGCATGACAGTGGAATGTATTTTGACATATCATACATACATGGAGTACAACTTCCCATTCTTGTGGTTGTACATGATGTGGAGTTATGCTGGTCACATATTCATATATGAACATAGGAAAGTTATGTCCAATTCATTCTACTGTTGTTCCCATTCCCAACCCCCCATTTCTCCCCATTCCCTCCTGTCCAATCTGGTGAACCTCCACTCCTCCCTCTCTGCTGTCTATGGTGAGTCAGCATCCACATATCAGAGAGAACATTTGACCTTTGGTTTTGGGGGATTGGCTTATTTCACTTAGCAAGATAGCCTCTAGTTCCACACATTTATCAGCAAATGCCATAATTTCATTCTTCTTTATGACTGAGTAATATTCCATTGTGTATATGTACAACATTTTCTTTATCTGTTTATCTGTTGAAGGTCACCTAGGTTGATTCCATAGCTTAGCTATTATGAATTGAGCTGCTATGAACATTGATGTGGTCATGTCACTGTAGTATGCTGATTTTAAGTCCTTTGGGTACATGCTAAGGAGTGGGATAACTGGGTCAAATGATGGTTCCATTCCAAGTTTTCTGAGGAATCTCCATACTGCTTTCCAGAGTGGTTACACCAATTTGTAGTCCTACCAGCAATGTATGAGTGTACCTTTCCCCCAACATCCTCATCAACATTTATTGTTACTTGTATCCTTGATAATTGCCATTCTGACTGGAGTAAGATGAAATCTCAATGTAGTTTTAATTTGCATTTCCCTAATTGCTAGTGATATTGAACATTTTTTCATATATTTGTCGGCCATTTATATTTCTTCTTCTGTGAAGGGTCTGTTCAGTTCCTCTGCCCATTTATTGATTGGGTTTTAATTTTTTTGGTGTCAAGTTTTTTTGAGTTCTTTATATATCCTAGAGATTAATGCTCTATCTGAGGTGCAGGTGGCAAAGATTTTCTCCCATTCTGTAGGTTCTCTGTTCACGTTCTTGATTGTTTCCTTGGCTGTCAAGAAGTCTTTGGTTTGATACAATCCCATTTATTGATTCTTTTTGCTTTTGGAGTCTTGTTTAGGAAACTGGTTCCTGAACCGACCTGATGGCCTACTTTTTCTTCCATTAGGCGCAGGGTCTCTGGTCTAATGCCTAAGTCCTTGATCCACTTAAGAGTTTAGTTTTGTGCAGGACGAGAGGTAGGAGTCTAATCTTATTTTATTACATACAAATTTCCAGTTTTCCTAGCACCATTTGTTGGAGAGGCTATCTTTTCTCCAGTGTATTTTTTGGCACCTTTGTCTAGTATGAGATAACTGTATTTATGTGGGTTTGTCTCTGTGTCTTCTATTCTGTACCATTAGTCTTCATGTCTGTTTTGGGGCCAACACCGTGCTGTTTTTGTTACTTAAGCTCTCCTCTCTAGTGTTTATGTATATTTTGGGGGGGTACCTGGGATTGAACTCAGGGGCATTCAATCATTGAGCCACATCCCCAGGCCTTTTTTGTATTATTATTATTATTATTTTTTTTTTTTCAGAGCCATGGTCTCACTGAATTACTTAGTGCCTTGCCCTTGCTGAGGCTGGCTTTGAACTCACAATCCTCCTGCCTCAGCCTCCCAAGTTGCTGGGATTACAGGTGTGTGCCACTGTGGCCAGCTCTATAGTACATTTTAAGGTCTGGTATTGTGATACCTCCTGCTTCACATTCCTTTCTGAGGATTGCTTTGGCTATTCTGGGCCTCTTATTTTCCTAAATGAATTTCATAATGCTTTTTCTAATTCTACAAAGAATGTCATTGGAACCCTAACAGGAATTGTATTTAATCTATATAGCTCTTTTGGTAGAATGACCATTTTGACAATATTAATTCAGCCTTTCCAAGAACATGGGAGATCTTTCCATCTTCTAAGCTCTTCAATTTCTTTCTTTAGTGTTCTGTAGTTTTCACTATAGAAATCTTTCACCTCTTTGGTTAGATTGATTTCCAATTGATTTATGGGTACTAATTTTATATCCTGCTACTTTGTTGAATTAATTTATAAATTCTAGAGGTTTTCTGGTGCAGTTTTTTGGATATTCTAAATATAGAATCATATTGTCAGCAAATAGTGATAGTTTGAGTTCTACTTTCCCTATTTGTATCTCTTTAATTTCTTTCTTCTGTCTAATTTCTTCTGTAAACACTTCTGGCTAGAGTTTCCAGGTCATGTTGAATAGAAGTGGTGAAAAGGACATCCCTGTCTTGTTCCAGTTTTTAGAGTGAATGCTTTCAATTTTTTTTCCATTTAGAATGATGTTGACCTTGGGTTTAGCACAGATAACTTTTACAATGTTGAGGTATGTTCCTCCTATCCCTATTTTTTAAAAATGTTTTGAACATAAAAGGATGCTGTATTTTGTCAAATGCTTTTTCTGCATCTATTGAGATAATCCTGTGATTCTTTAAGTCTATTGATGTGAATTACGTTTATGGATTTCCATATGTTGAACCAACCTTGCATCCCTGGGGTGAACTCCAATTGATCATGGTGCACTATCATTTTAATATATATTTGTATGCAATTTGTCAGTATTTTATTAAGAATTTTTGCATCTATGTTCATCAGGGATATTGGTCTGAAATATTCTTTCCTTAATGTGTCTTTGTCTGATTTGGTATCAGGGCAATACTAACTTCATAGTGAGTTTGGAAGGGTTCCCTCCTTTTCTATTTCATGATATAATTTGAGGATTGTTGTTAGTTCTTCTTGAAAGGTCTAGTAGAACTCAGCCGAGAATCTGTCTGGTCCTGGGCTTTTCTTTCTTGGTAGACTTTTGATGGCACCTTCAATTTCATTGTTTGAAATTGATCTGTTTAAATTTTCTATGTCCTCCTGATTCAATTTGGGTAGGCATATGCCTCTAGAAATTTGTCGATGTCTTCAGAATTTTCTATTTTATTAGAGTATAAATTTTCAAAATAAGTTCTGGTTCTTGTCTATATTTTCTGTATCAGTAGTGTTCATTGTGATATTTCATTTTTTATTGTGAATTTTAGCAATTTGGGTTTTACCTCTATTTCTCTTTGTTAGTTTGACTAAGGGTTTATCAATTTTATTGATTTTTTTCTGAGAACAAACTTTTTATTTTGTCAATTTTTTTGGATTACTTCTTTTGTTTCAATTTCACTGATTTCAGCTCTGATTTTAATTATTTCCTGTCTTCTACTGCTTTTGGTATAGATTTGTTCTTCTTTTTCTAGGACTTTGAGATGTAATGTTAGGCTATTTATATATTGACTTTCTATTCTTTTAATGAATGAACTCAATGCAATGAACTTTCTTCTTAGCACTGTCTTCATAGTGTCCCAGAGATTTTGCTGTGTTGTATGGGTGTTCTCATTTACCTCTAAGTATTTTTTTATTTCATCCTCAATTTCTTCTGCTCTCCATTGGTCCTTCAATAGCATATCATTTAGTCTCCAAGTGTTATTGTAGCTTCTATTTTTTATTATATTGTTGATTTCTAATTTCATTCCATTACAATCTGATAGGATGCAAGGTATTAAATCTATTTTTTTTTTTTTTTGTATTTGCTAAGAGTTGCTTAGTGGCCTAAGATATGGTTGATTTTAGAAAAAGATCCTTTTGCTGTTGAGAAGAAAGTGTATTTAGTCATTGATGGGTGAAATATTCTATATGTGTCTGTTAAGATCTAAAGTATTAATTGTATTAAGTCCTAAAGCTTTTTAATTTAGTTTTTGTTTGGAGGCTCTATCCAGTGGTAAGAGGTGTGTTAAAGTCACCCAGTATTATTGTGTTGTAGTCTATTTGCTTCTTGAAATTGAGAAGGATTTGTTTGAGGTATGTAGATGCTCCATGGCTTGGGGTGTAAATATTTATGATTATTATGTCTTGTTGATATATAATTCCCTTAAACTATGTGAAGTGTCCTTCTTTGTCCCTTCTGATTAACTTTGGTTTGAAGTTCACTTTATCTGATATGAGGATAGAAACCCCTGCTTGTTTATGATATCCATGTGAGTGATATGTTTTTCCCCATCCTTTTATGTTCAGTCTGTGGATGTCTTATTCTATGAGGTGAATCTCTTGGAAACAGCATAATGTTGGGTCTTGTTTTTTAATCTGATCTGCCAGTCTATGTCTTTTGATTGATGAGTTCAGGCCAATTAAATTCAATGTTATTATTGAGATATGATTTTTATTCCCTGTAATTTTGATTTATTTCTGGTTTTTACTTTGAATTTGTTACTCCATTGTTTCACTGTTCTTTTCATGTAGTTCCTCCCTTTGCTGGTTTTCACATTTATTTTTCATTTCTTTTCCACAAAATATCTTATTAAGTTTGTTTTGTAGTGCAGGCTTTCTAATTGTGAATTCTTTTCTACCTTTTGTTTATCATGGAAGGTTTCTATTTCATCATCAATTTTGAGACTTAATTTTGCTGGATATAGTATTTTTGGCTGGCATCCATTTTCTTTCAGAGGTTGGTATATATTATTCCAAGACTTTCTACCTTTGAGGAACTGAGTTGAGAGATCAGCTGAGATATTGATTGGTTTCCCTCTAAATGTTGCCTGTCATTTTTCTCTGGCCACTTGTAAAATTCTATGCTCTTTTTGTATGTTAGGAATTTTCATATTAATGTGCCTTAATGTGTGTCTCTTGTAATTTTGTATATTTGGGGTCCTGTAAGTCTCCTGTATTTGATTTTATATTTCATTCATTAGGTTTGGGAAATTTTATGATATTACTTTATTGAAAAGATTGTGCATTCCTTTCATTTGTATCTCCCAGTCTTTATCTATCCAAATAAATCTTAAATTTGGTCTTTTCAGGTTATTCCATATTTCTTGGAAGTTCTGTTCATGCTCTCTTAACATATTTTCCCCATAGTCAACTTTGTTTTCAAGATTATATATTTTGTCTTCATTGCCTGAAATTCTGTCTTGCATGTGATCTAGTCTGTTTGTCTAGGCTTTCAATTGAATTTTTAATTTGGTTTATTTATTCCTTCATTTTGAGAATTTCTGTTTGTTTGTTTGTTTTCAGAATCTCGATCTCTTTATTAAAGTGATCTTTCACTTCCTGTATTTTCTTTCTGATTTCACTCCTTGTATAATCCTTTACTTTGCAGATCAGTTTAACTAGGTACATACTAAACTCCTTCTCTGACATTTCTTCCACTGTGGTATTGATGGATTCTGTTATTGGAATATCTTGGTTTATTTGGGGTGATTTGTTCCCTTGCTTTTTCATTTTTTTATTTTGTGTCTATCCATCCAACAGAATGGATCTGAGGCAGTAGAGTTTTTACCCTGTGGACTTATAGCACCCTGGAAAGTACCTCACTGTTTAGGGGGAGACTAACAACAGTCAATGCAAATAATACAGAGCATTAAACCAAATAGTTCCTACTATGAATCTACAATGTTATCACAATAAACAAATGATATGATCAGTTGTTGCCTACAGTAATAACAGCAAGTTTGCAAAAGGGTTTATAATTTCAAGTGATGGACAGGGAGAGAACAGAAGTAATATATAGACTGTGATGATAATGAGGGAGGAGGAGAGAAGATAGAAGAAAAAATTTAAAGGAAGAGTAAAAGAGAGGACAATAGAGATTGACTGTTAGCAAAAGAAAAGAGAGAAAGAGAATCAAAGGAAACAGGTAAGAGAAAAAATATAAAGTAAATTTTTTTAAAATTAAAAATAAAAATAAAAGAATACAAAATGAAACTAAAATATACTAATCAAGCACCCTAATCCTCAGAAAACTTATGCATGAAAAATAACTGGCTGGGCTGGGGAGATAGCTCAGTTGGTAGAGTGCTCGCCTCACAAGCACAAGGCCCTGGGTTCAATCCCCAGCACCTCAAAAAAAAAAAAAAAAAAAAAAAAAAAAAACTGGCTTTCAAAATGCTATAAATGAGAAAAAAATATGAGTATGTATAAATGTCCACATACCATTAAACAGAGAAAAGAAAAAAAAAAAGGAAAATGAAAAAAAAAAATCTCAATGAAAGTTAAAGAAATATTTCCACTGGAGTTCAAAAGATTCTCAACTTCTCTTCTCAGCAGTTTTAGGTGAGGTCATCTGGACTGTGGTGCTCCACCCTCTGGTTGTTGGAGTAAGAGAGGTAATCTGGTAGGCAAAATTCCTGGAGGCAGGGTTTAGGCTTAGGTGGGGCTCCAGGCTCTTTACTGAATGCCAGTTTGTCCAGTTTGTCTGTGGATGTGTAAACATCTCTTCACGTTTGATTTTTTCCTTGTCACTTAAGCATAGTCGATGTTGTGCAGTATGTGTTTACTGGGTCTGTGTTTTGGAGCACACTTGGATTTGACAGGAATTGGGTCCCTTATCTGTCAGCTCCCATGCCACTGCTGCAAAATGGTTCCTTCCTTTGTCCCCTGCATGCTGCCTGGAGAGGTGGCAGCTTTTTTCCTACAAAAGGGTATTGTGCAGCATGCCTTTCAGTTTAGTTAGGCAATATCCTTGATCTTTATATGCTCTGTACCCAGACATGCCTCAGGTCTCCTAAAAATGTGGATTCTTTTTCTTCCCGTATCCTTCCACTTTGCTCGCAGAGAGACTGCTCTGGCTTGTGCTTCTGACCTGACTGTGGCAGCAGCTATGCCCCTGTTGATTTCTTCCTTATTTTATTATTTTCGACCTCTTGAGTCCCTGATCTGCTGTGAATGTTCAGTTTTAAATAATGGTAAAGTATCCCCCATTTATTTTTTGTTCACCTACCTTGCTGGGAAGCTGCCTGCTTGCTTTCTTGGTTTCATGCCATGGAGCAACCAGGAAAGTAACCTCCTGTAATCCACCATCTTCACAAAGTCCCCTGAATAGATTTTTGAACATTGTATAATAAAGTCTAGTAAGTCTAATAGATATTTTGGCTATGCCTTATGAGAAAAAATACTTTTCTGATGTTCTTTTCTGTGCCTGCCAAAGTACATAGTAAGTGAGTTTGTTACTCTAATTAGTTAAATTTCTAAGCAGGCAGGTCCATTGCTATGACTGGACATTCTTTAAGTATTTGCAAAATAATAAAATATATGAGAATATATTATGATTATTGTATATAATGGATTTATTGAAGAGTATCCATACCTTGGGTTTTAAACAATATTTTTGTCTGGTTCTGTTTTAGAATCATAGTTGTCAGCAGTGATTTCTTGAAATTCTCCTTATAAGCCCTTTAAATAATATTACAGACACAGTCTGTAACTTTCTGGTTCATTAGGTTTACTGAAATTAAATCTAGTTCTATTTAAAATTGAAAAATCTTTATATTTGATTCAACGTTCTTCTTACCCAGAAATGAGTCCCTGAGCAGGGTACTTGAGTATGTTTGAGTGGTCCTACTCAAAGCCTATAGACTGTTTTTGGTCCAGGAGTGATTTGTTACAGGGTCAGAGGCAAATCAAGCAAAATAAAGTATTTAGGAATTTGTATAAGAATTTGAATTTTATGTAGTATGCAAGCCCATCTAAGCCCCACCTCAAATTCCTGTGCTCCATGACATGGACCTAACAGCATGACTGGGGACCTGTTCTGTGCCCACTTAGAATCTTAGGAAATAGAATGAAGTGGAGATTTGTCCCCATCACCTACCCAAGCTCCACCTTCCCTTCTAGCTCTACTTGGCACAATCTCTGCAGGAGGCTTTCTGTCTTAGTCTCTTCGTTCATGTGTGCCCTAACATGAGGGGACACAACTCAAATTTCTCCTATGAACATTCTCCTTGCACTCAGCCACAAAAGCATTTGACCTTTAGGGAACTATAGATTTCTGTAACTCAGCATCATCTGGCAGAGGATTGAGTTTCTAGTGATATCCCAATGGTCCACCCCTGCACCTTCATGAAATCTCTTGAAACTCCACTCACTCACATTACTTAGCTGGATAAGGGTAGAGGTGGAGGTAGAAAACTTTCTCTTCAAAAAACTTGATTTTGTATGCATATCTGTCTACTGGTGCTGTGATGTTTGGTGGTGGGGGAAGGGTTGGAGTGAGTGGGGCCATTGCTACTGCCTTATAGAAAGTCCAAGACTTTCTTTCAAAGAAATGAAATATTTACCACATATGCAAATATGTGGTAAATTTTTATTTCAGCTTTGGGTCTTATGCTCTCTTTACTATTACTCCCCATCCAGACTTCCTTATGCAGGTAGTCTCTTTCTTTGAAAATGAAAGATTTTGCAAAAGTTCAAATTATATGTGTTAATTATATGAGAAGGTCTTGGACAAGTACTTGACACACAGTAAGTGCTCTTATACAGAGTTCTCACAATGTTATGTTGCTTTGATATCCATTTTGAATATAGATTTGACTTTCTCATACTAGGAGCAGAGCTTTTCACTTAGTTCTTTACCTCCTCCCACTTCCTTGAGGTGGTCCATCCAGATATCTGCCTTACACCATGACTTCCTCATGATTACCCTTGCCATGGACAGCTAGATACAACCTACTTGATCAACTCTACTAACCCCTACACCCTTCTGGGAAATCCACCTAAGTAGTGTCCAAGACTTTGTGCTTTTGGCACATAGGTCTCTCCTTCTCTATCTTACTTTCCTCTTGCTAGTAAAGCCTGTGTGTTCTGGCTAGCTTTCCTTGTCCCCCATATGAGGAGGGTGTGGCAGTCTTCTTTTTCTGGTATCTGTTTGCAAAAAATTGATTCTATTACTCTATGTGTGTTTTTCTTTTTTGTCCTTCCTAATCTGTGTCCCACCTGACCAATACACCTGAACCTAATTTCTTACCTAGCTAAGGCTCTCCTGTAGAGTTCTTCACCTCCTCCTGCATTATACAATCACCTCCTGGTGACCACCTTCCTGTGGGACAGCTAGATACTGAACCTCATGCTCTTCAGAAATCTCCACACTCCTAGAGTGGCTATCTTGATAGGAATAAACTATACACAGGTACCTTGAGAAAAAAAAAAGATGCCATTGTCAGTCTAAACAATTTTCTTTTGAGAGAAGACACCTGGTTGGACATGTGGGTGGTAGGCAGTCCAACAGGATAAAAAAATGTTTGTGAAACAAAAGTACATTGTAGACATCCATGATCATTCTAAACCTCCCTTGGAGCATTACTTGTTGGGGCAGGAACTCAAATTAGAGAAGCCTCAAAACCAAATTAGAAAGAAATAAAACTCAATGAATGTTAGCTGAAAACTATAGCTTTGCCTATACAGAATGCTTTTCTAATCATCTTATTTCAGTAAAAGTAGTATTGAGGATTGCAAAATTGGCCCAGTTTTCTGTTCCTTTGTGTATCTGTACCCTTTATAACAAACTGCTCTTATCAGGGGTTACTCTTTTCTTGAGTCTGGGATGGTCTTGTCACTTGCTTTAGCCAATGGAATGACATTATACCAGTCTGCGCCTAACTCTCAAAAAGCTTTGTAGATTTCTCCTCTCTTAAATTCCTCTTTCTGCCATGAGAATTAGTCCAAACTACCCTGCATGAGGATGAGAGACTATGCAGAAGAGTTGAGGATCCTTGGTTGGAGATTAGAAAATTCCAGAAGCAGAGCTGCTGAGCTAAAATGTAATTTATTACAGACGCATGGAGAGCTCCATCAGTGAAGCCCAAAATGACCATCCAGTTGATTTCAGCTTAAATTGGAGAACTTCAGAATGAACAACAAATTAAATGATTCTTCTTACAAGTCAAGATTTGGGGTGACAATCCTTCTCTAGTTAATGTTCATTTCAGTGTTATCCCAGACACTTTGATACCTGTCAAGTCCCACTCAACTTGGTTCCCTGCAGCTAGTAAGTGGATATGAGGATATTACCCAGGTATGGCCAGTCACACTCCTTTTCCTCATGGTGGTTTGCCTCAGGCAGTGTTATGGTTTAGAGAAGAGGTGTCCAGGGACTGGGATTTAGCTCAGTAGCAGCGTGCTTGCCTATCATGTGTGAGCCACTGAGTTTAATCTTTAGCATCACATAAAATAAGTAAATAAAGGCATGCTGCTCACCTACATCTAAAAAAAAAAAGAGAAAAGAAAAAAGGAAAAAAAGAAAGAGGTGTCCCTCCAAAGCTCATGTGTTAGACAATGTAAGAAAATGCAGGGTGAAAAAACTGCGTCATTATAACCTTAGCTTAATCATCACATTAATCCCATTGGATGGATGAACTATGTGGTAACTGTAGGCAAGTAGGCTGGAGTAGGTGGGTCACTGGGGGAATGCCTTTGGGGTATATATTTTGTCCATAGTGAGGAGGACTCTCTACCTTTGCTTCCTGGTGGCCAAGCTGCCTTCCTCCACCATATCCTTCCACCATGATTTTCTGGTTCATCATTGCTCAGAGCAATGGAATTGGCTGTCTATGAACTGAGATCTCTGAAACTGTGCCAAATTAACCTTTCCTCCTCTAAAATTGTTTCGTCAGGTCTTTTGGTTACAGAAATGAAAACACTGACTAAAACAAGCATTGAATACCAGACCCAAGCCGGGTCACTCAGAGGATGCCTGTAGGATATGGACACAGGAAAAGAGTCTGGTTTTCCTTTTATATTAAGAGCTGTAAGGATATGGTGTTGCTAGGGGAGGAACCCACAAGGGAGAGCTAAGAGTAGAGCTAAGGAAAAGAGGGATAAGAATTCTATCAACATTAGGATCTAGCCTGCTCTGGAGGTGATTTCTTCTGGTTTTCCTTTTATATTAAGAGCTGTAAGGATATGGTGTTGCTAGGGGAGGAACCCACAAGGGAGAGCTAAGAGTAGAGCTAAGGAAAAGAGGGATAAGAATTCTATCAACATTAGGATCTAGCCTGCTCTGGAGGTGATTTCTTCTTTTTTTACTGGAGCAAAATTGAGTTGGTTTTGGTAACTAGAAAAAAAAAATCTTTCCAATCATTTTGTGAATCTGTGAATAGTTAATATGAACCATTATCCCACTGTTTTATCACTTCTTTGTAGATTGATCACATACTGTGTTGTACACCCCATATTGTCTGAATTGGGGCAATTCTGAAAAGGAGAACTATTGGTAATTGTGATGAGAAAACAGGTGTTAACTGAAACTATCTCTCTGTGTTTCCCAAAGAAAATAAGTGATCCTGAATCTGCAAAGTTGAGGATAGATGCTTGACTGCTGTGCTACAAAAACATCCAGGTGCAGCCTCTCTGTGTGTATCCCTTGTGGCAGCCTCTCACTCTCACAGTCCTTTTAACACAACAATGCACTTACTGAACAAAAGCCCACAGGAAGCAAAACTATATTGGGCAAGTAGCAATTAAACTTTTTGAAACTATTGACATTTTGTGAAGTTCTGTTTGTAATCATTCTAAATTAATGAAAAAAATGTAAATGGTTGTCTCTGTAAGGGAATTTTCCTTCAGAATGTATATGTATTTTTTTTTTTAATCCTTGGAGGAGACAAAATGAAACAAATTAATACCTTGAAATCTAGATATTGAATGTTTGGTGTATTAGTAAGTGTCTTTTCCACTATGATAAAAAATACTTGAGATAAATAAACTGATAAAGGGAAAAAGTTCATTTTGGCTCACATAATTGGAAGGTTTCAGTCCATGATTTGTTGGTTATGGCTTTGGATTGTTGATTATGGCTTTTGGATTTGTTGGTTATGGTTTGGAGCAGCACACATGGCAAGAATGTGTAGTGGAACAAAATCATTTACCTCATGGCCAGGGAGCAAAAGAGAAGAGAAAGGGGACCAAGGTCTCCATACGCCCTTTTAGGGCATGCTACCAATGGACTGAAGAACTGCCACTACACTCCAGCACCTTTCATAGCACCATGCTGGGGACTAAACCTTTAGCATATAGACTTTTGGGGGTAGTTATGATTCAAAATATAGCTGTATACAAGTGTTACACATAGATGAAGCTTGTATTGGCAACCACTATGGCTTAGATATAGGGTGTCCCCCAAAAGCTCATGTGTGAGACAATTCAAGAATGTGCAGAGGAGAAATGATTAACTCATGAGAGGGAGAGAGGTGACCTAGTCAGGGGTTTAACCCACGATGGAGTAACTGGATGGTAACTCTAGGTAGGTAGGGTGTGAACAAAGGAAGTAGGTCACTGGTGGTTTGCCCTGGAATTTATATTTATGTGAGGTCCAAATAAATTTTTCCTCCTCTATATTGTTCTTGTCTGGTATTTTGGTTACAGCTACACAAAAGTCAACTAAAACAGAAATTGGTACCCATAAGTGGGGTCATTGCTTTGACCAACCTGACCATGTGGTTTAGGAGCTTTTGGAGCTTTTAGGAGTTCGTGGAAAAATTTTTGAGATGTTTAGAAATGCAAAGTGGAAAAGTTTTAGAGTGTTATAAGTGGACTTTAATGGATGACTGTAGTGGGAGCTTAGAAGACCAGAATGATTACAGGATTGTGGACAGTAAAAACAGGGCTCATGCAGTTTCAGAGAAGGAGGACTCTATTGGAAATTGGAATAGAGGCCATTCATGTTATGTTCTGGCTGGAATGTTGTCTACATTTTGCCCTCATCTGGAGACTTTTCATGAGGTTGAATTTAAAGGAGATGGACTAATTAATCTGGCAGAAGAAATTTCAAGACAACACAACATTCAGGTAGTGGCATGGATATTGCTAGTGACTCTTAGTCAAGTTTACTATGAAAATCAGGAGTAGAAAGGAGACCATAAAGATTTGAACAATTGCTAGGGATATGGCTCCGTTGGTAGAGTGTTTGCCTCATAAGCACAAGGCCCTGGGTTCAAATCCCCAACACTGAAAAAAAAAAAAAAAAGATTTGAACAACTTACAAATTTTCCAGAAAAATGCAAGCAAAACAGGTCAAGAAAGTCATGGAGGTTAAAAAGATTACAGACACTAAAGAAAGGCTAAGTACTTTATCCATAAATAATAAGAAAGAGGGCTTGAGGATATCTTGGGAATTGACAAGGCCACACCCATCACAGGTTCAAGGCTGTGAAAGTAAAAATTGCTTTGAGAAGAGACCATGAGGTCAGCCTGCTTGCACAGGGGGATGTAAGAAGCTGTTTTACTATACTCAGTCACCCAAGCACTCAGGTTGCAGCAACCACGGTCCTGAGAGGTTTGGCTACTGCTCAAGATGGTGGCAGACCTTGGCATCAACCAAGTGGTGCTGGTTCTGCAGGAATACAGGATGCTGGAGTTAGAGGATCATGGAGGCTTCCACCAATATTTCAAGGAAAGCCTGAAAGGCCAGGTAAAGTGCAGCAGGGTCAGAGTCCATGGAGGCTACCACTGAGTGGGTGATGTGTGAAGATAATTGAGAAGGAAGACAAAGCTATAGGGAGACTCCTGAAATTAGGAGATACCAAGAAAAGCTGCAGAAATTGAGCAGAGATAAATTGAGAGAGAGAGAGAGAGAGAGAGAGAGAGAGAGAGAGAGAGAGAGAGAAGGAGAGAGATCATGTTGGCTGCAATCACCAAGGTCATAGGGGCAGAACTGCACAAGCCCTTTGAAGAGAACATTATTATGACATGTACCCTGAATTTGGGTCTATAGAAATTGTCTGCCCAGCTGAATTTCATTCTTGCTTTGGTCCCACCCTTCTTTCTACATTCCTATTTTCCCCTTGTGGAAGGAAAATGTTTTCTCTGTACCTTTATATATTGGATATATGTAAGTTGCTTTTGATTTTTTAAAGGGAAAAACATCCAAGAGTTTGTTTTGAGTCTCAGAGGAGACTTTGGATTTGGATTAGATTTTATGGCAATGATAGAACTGTTAAGTTTATTGGAACTCTTGGAAATAGACTAAATGTATTTTGCATTGTGAGATAGGCATAAACTTTTGGGTGCCAGTAGTACAATGTTATGGTTTAAATATGAGGTGTCCCCCAAAAGCTCACGTGTAGGACATGGCAAGGATACTCAATGGAGAAATGATTAAATTGTGAGAGATGTAAGCTAATCAGTGGTTTAATTCATTGATGGATTAACTTGGTGGTAAATGTAGGCAGGTAGGGTGTGGTTAGAGGAAGGAGGTCACTGGGAGTATACACTTGGGGTTTATATTTTGTCCCTGATAAGCAAACCTCTGCTTCCTGG
Source organism: Sciurus carolinensis (assembly GCF_902686445.1). Lineage (NCBI taxonomy): Eukaryota > Metazoa > Chordata > Mammalia > Rodentia > Sciuridae > Sciurus > Sciurus carolinensis. The sequence continues at coordinate 138,537,613 of NC_062216.1, forward strand.
TGCCATGATCTGAGCTGCTTTCCTTCTCCATGCCCTTCTACCATTATGGTCTACTTCACCCTGGGTTTAGAACTATGGCTAACCATGGATGGAACCTCTGAAACTGTGAGCCAAAATAACCTTTTTCTCTTCTACATTGTTCTTGTCAGATCTTTTGGTCACAGCAATGAAAAAACTGACTAAAACAGCAACACAATAGAGAACAATGTGGGCAAGGACTGAATCATTTCACCTCTCTTATTACCTTTTATCTTACCTTCCTATGTAATCCATAGCAGTTATGACAACAGTAATTAGTCTCACAACCCCGAGTTCCTGGTGTAATAGTTTAGAAGCAAGGGAGGATTAATGAAAAGTAAGTTGATCTGCTTTTTGATGGACAGCAACAATAGACAGGACCATTAATGTGGAACTCAAATTTAATTGGAAGTAGTATTATGATGCCCATCATGTCTGTTCAGTTGCTTATTTGAGAACAAGTTCTGCCCTTTAGAATTTCTCATGTAATAAAGAACCAAATATGTACCTGAAGTAAAATCATTTTGTGAGAGGAGGGGTCATAGTCATCTAAGATATTTACATTAAACTCCACATTCAATACAAGGATAAAAATCAAGTAAGAAAAACCTGATATTGTATAAGAGAGAGGGATAACCACTTTTATCTTTATGCTTTTCTTTTTCATTAATATGCTAAATAATTAAGGGTCATTTCTCTCTTAATACCTCAGTATGGAGCTGAGCTCTCAATTCAGATGAACATTGAGGGTGAGATGCGGAGAAGTGAGACAGATCCAGAATAATCCATGGGCCATTCTGTAAAGTTGACAAGTGAAAGGTAATTTCATAAAAGAAATTTTAACCAACCACTCCATAGGAAATTATTGACTGCAGAGGAAATAAAGATAATAAAGACACAAATATGTTTCATATAAGATAAGCTCAGAAAAGAGCTAAAGTGTGCTGCACACATCACAGGAGTTTCGATAACATAGAAAACATCATGCCTGGACAAATAAGAAAAAAGCTTTTTGGAAGAGGGACCATTTGAAATGAACCTTAAAATTGGGACTAGTTTTCAGGGGAAGAAAATAAGCAGTTCAGGAATTAATAACAATCCAGGAAGGAATGTTTGGGACAGTTTTTGGGACTAGGTAGTAGTCAACCTGGATTGTAAGGTAAACCAAGAAGGCAAGAAAAGTAGTGCCACATAGTAGGAGAAAACATGTTTCTAACTATACCTCCCCTTAGCATTAGCATGTGAGCCTGTCTGCATACTGCCCACCCTGTCACACACACACATGCACCCAAAAACCATCAAACACACACAAAAGCACAATCTATTACACATACACCCCATCAAACACATACCATCAAACACACACACACACACACATCATCATCACACATCAAATACACACACACAAATCATCACACATTCAAAAACACACACACATCATCACAAACACACACACAAGCACAAGCACACATACATGAACATCACATTGTAAGCAAATACTTAGGCACTGTTGGGTGATAATCTGAGGTAGTTGTGGCAAATATCTTCACCACAGAGCACTACTTATTTCATTCTTATATTTATGCTAAATAAAAATGTATGATTTCTGCAGAGCCACAGTACCCCTAATTTCTATTTAACAGTCTATTATGGTTTGAATGTGTGGTGTCCCCCACCTTGTGATGTGTAAGACAGTGCTAGAAGGTTTAGAGGATAAATGATTGGGTTATGAGAGTCTTAATCTAATCGGTGAATTAATTCCTTGATGAAGTTAACTGAATGGAGTTAACTGAAGTTAAGTGAAGGCATATAGGGTATGGCTGGAGGAGGTGGGTCATTGGGGGCGTGACTTTGGGGTCTCTTTGCTGCCTGATCACCATGTAAGACACTTCCATCCACCACATTCTTCTACCACGATGTTCTTCCTCACCTCAAGCCCTGAGGAATAGACCTTGCTGTCTATGGATTGAGACCTCTGAAACGACAAGCCCAAATAAACTTTTCCTCCTCTAGGATTGTTCTTGTCAGCTCTTTTAATTCCAGCAATGAAACTGGTACCAAGAAGTGGGGATATTGCTGTGACTAGCCTGACCATGTGGTTCAGTAGCTTTTGGAGCTTTATGGAATTGGTTGGAGAAAATTTTGGGATGTGTAGCAGTATAAGCTGGGAATGCTTTAGATTGTTGTAAACAGACCTTAATGGGTGATTCTGGTGGAAGTTCAAAAGACCAGAATGCCAGTAGGACCGCGGAAGTGAAGACAGGGCTCAAGAGAGTTTAGAGGTTTAGGAGAACATATTGGGAATTAGACTTCAGGCTATTCATGTTATGTTCTGGCTCAGAAATTGTCTACATTTTTCTTGTGTCCTGAGACTTTCTGTGAGGATGATTTTAACAGTGAAGTACTTCTTAATCTGGCAGGAGAAATTTCTA